>NC_066602.1:0-300000 GCF_905475345.1 Vespula vulgaris | reverse complement strand
TTCGTTACAATTCTATGGCAACTTGAAAAAATTGGGAGAATGTAGTTGTAATTGTTCCTCTGCCTGATGTGTTAATGAATGCAATCTTGATTGTTCTTTTCACACGGCAGATGGATTCTATACATATATATACAAATACATTCATATATATATATATATATATATATATATATATATATATATATATATACATATGTATCTTACTATATACTAGAATCTAATACATTTATATACATATTTATTCACACATTTGTCTACACGTTGATAAAGTATTTATATCTATCTGAACATCTCTAAGCATATGCATGAAAATAAAATTAAAGAGAAACTAAAACAATAAGTTGAAATAATAAAAGAGATGTCATTAAGATAGAAGCAAAGAGATATGTATCGCGAAGGTGTACCAAATAATACCCACCCCATACTTTCATATATCTGCGCAAGACAGATAAATGTAAACACGACTACTGATAAATGTTTGCTTTTCCTTTAATTAAAAAAAAAAATGTTATTTAACTTATTATTTACGAGAAAATCAAAAAATCTCTTCGTAAATAATACTATGGAAAAATAATATATTAAATAAGTAAATGAAAATAATACTTTAAAAAAACATAAATAAGTGAAAAAAAATTGAAATTAAAAGAAATAATATTAAAGAAAAAAGCAACCAAATATGTATTCGGGGAGTATTGAAGATAAAAAAATATTTAAGATATGGAACGATTTTATGTAATATTAACTAATAAGATTTTCACATGAGTTACGAATTGAATTTGATCTGATACTCTGCCCTTACTTTTTCCCGAACTAATTAATTACACAAAGAATTTCTGACAAAATAAGAATAAACACAAAATGTATCAGAATTGCTTCAAAACTTATCATGGATATCGTAGAAAATTATACACTAGGATTTTGATTTCTTTTGCAAGAAATTTGTTCCTCGATGTATATAAATTCATATAAATCAAATACCACTGTGTAATATGTTATAATATATACCACGTTTACGCAACGAAGTGCCGCCTTGTTGCTGCTAATTAACCTTTCCTTCTGAATAGAATCTTCTGATTCTACTTTCTATGCAATACCAATATTCTCTTCACGAAAAATAAATAAATTTGAATAATGAAATACCAAAAAAAGATCACTCCCCCAAAAGGGGATAAACAAAATTAGATGTTTACAAAGTAAAATAATCGAAAGGATATGGATCTGGAGAATGATCGATAGGAGGAATTAAAAGCAAATGAATAATCAAGAAGAAAATCATGAATATCAATTAAGATGAATATCAATATAGATTACTGTGGATGATATAATATCTCATTAATATCTCAAAAATAGTAGAAATAAATGACAGGAAAACATTGATTTGATATTTGAGTTTATTGTATTCATTGAAATGGATTACATGATATTGATTCTGAATCTGGTAGTCTTCCATGCAAGTTTTTCGAAGACCCAGAATAGGGAACATCCAAGATAATATATAAGCCCCCAATTAGCCGCGATAATGGTATGTATATCATATATATCATTTTAAAGAAGATGATTTCGAGAAGATTCAATTTACTATTAGACTATCAATTTCAACGCATTATTCAGGGCTAATTGTTTTTATATAGTCAGTTGAGTAAGATGTAATTATTAATAGAGGGACATAGAACTATCTTCGCTAGTCGTTTTTAAGTTCATTACATATTGTTTTCAATTAGTTTAGCGATAATTTTATATAATATTTCTTCCTATATATACGTTTTGTATGTGTGTTTAAACCCACAAACACACATATATGTGTATATATATATATGCATATATATATATATCTTACTATATACTAAAATTTAATCATGTTTACATACATACTTATTCATATAATTGTCTACATGTTGATAAATTATTTATTCCGATGTATGCAACTCTAAATATATAAGTAAAATTAAAATCAAAAAGAAAAGTAAACGATAAATTAAAATCAAAGAAAAAAGTTTAATTAAAAAAAAAAAGAACATGAAAGAAAAAAGCAAACAAATATGTATTGAGAATTCAATTAAGAAATGAGATTTTTCTTATTTAACTTTTTTCCGAGCGTGATTAATAAATTTTTGGGAAAATTTCTGAAAAGTTAAGAGAAAAGTAAATATAAATCAAAAATCGAGTTTACATCTAACACACGCATATAGAAATATGAAATTGTAACCATTTGATATGCTTTCTGAATATTTCTGAAATATTTGTTTACTTTTTTTTTAAGTCTATTTTGTAACGATTATTTTTCTTTTAATTTCAATTACTTTTTGGATTTTAATTCATGCTTTAATTTTCTTTTTAACCCCTTGCACTCGGATGTTCTCTCGGAAAATTCATCAGAAAAATAAGAAAATCTCATAGATAATGATAGCAATGAAAATGGTGTACAAGAATTGTTAGAAAACTCGTCATAAATATCGTAGAAAATTATATAGAATAAAATGTCGATTCTATTGAATAAATTTGTCAATAAATTCATATAAATCAAATACTACTATAATATATTCCTTGGTACCAAAGTGAAAATATATAATATGTTACACTATATACCACATTTGTGCGACGTAATGCCGCTGCGTTGTTGCTAGCTAACGTCCGAGAGAACGCCGAGTACAAAGGGAAAATACGGAAGGAAAGCAAAATATGAATCATTCGATGCTTTTTATCTCTCTACGGATAGAATGAAGAATTTGCATCATATTTCTTGGTAATTTGATAAATTAAATATTATTATTTTTATAATAATCTTTAAGTACTTCAACTTGATGTCTTCTTAGAAATAATATATAATCGAATTATTTCCATGATTGTAACATTTAAACGAATTCGCTTAAATATTACGAAGGTCCTAACGCGTGAGAAACAAAATAATTTTAACTTAAAATTTCAATAACGTATAATTTTGATCTCCGGATGGTTGCATCTGAGTTGCGCCGCTGCGTGTAATGTTAATAAAAACGAACCTTTGAATAACTTTGACGATTGACCTCTTTTTCTAAATGTGAAAACTTCAAACTAAATACTTTTGATAATTTTAAATTCATTTAAAGGATATAGATGTACGAGAAATTAAATAAATTACTCTTTAAGCAATAGTAAATTCCGTTAAACATTACACGCCGCGGAACACCGACGAAATATCAAATAATTGTAATTTATTTTCTATTAGATTTAAATTTTGAAATGGCGGTCATTGGTAATGTGTAAAGTAAACAAATGATTGATTTGGATGATTACCGGATCAGTCATCTTTTCTACTCCGACGAGTAAACATCGGAGCTCTCTCGCTGCCGCCTGCAAAGAATGAAGAAAATTACATTCACGTACGTGTACATAAAAAAAAATATTGTATAAGTTTTTCTTTAAGGTAATTGTAAAAAAAATGTAATAAATTAGCATGAAATGCACTTTTGTAATAACCCTAATTAATTAAAGTAGGAGACTGTTAAATGTTAACATTCAAACATGTTTTTATATTATTGCTAATATTTTACTAAGTTTTCTTAATAAAACACCAACGTATGTATCATTAGGATCAGAAGTGTTAAAGTTCTTTGGTTTTATGCAACATGATATGGGAAGCCAATCTCTATGATCATTGTCTCCATAGCAATAAGAATATAATACGATCAAATTAAAAATCTAAAGCAGAGTTTTCACAAATTTTATTATCCTAATTATTATCCGCTCCTAATTAAGAAAATGAAAAATTATTTACAGCAGATTGCCAGGGATAGATGCTCGTAGTAACCATTAATATTCCTTTTTAATGGTTCCTTGAATTATACGTGCGTCTCTTCTCGTCGTGTATATAAGGAATATCAGCTTCTAGCAATGTGTATGGTAACACCGCATCGAAAACTATATCCTGGGAATAAGAGGAAAATCAATTTAACACTATCATTTCTATCCTTTTTATTCCCTTAAAGTAAAATATTATTATTCATTACCAGAATATTAAATTTATTCAAGACACTTTCGATAGTTGAAAACAGATGCATAACAAACAATAAAGCACATATCCATTGCTTTCTATATCACTTTATCCAAATTTTTATATTTCCTCCGTCGATTCGATCGTGTGAAACAGTTACTACGTGACAAGGAACAATCATCCACAAACAAAGAATTATAAATAAATACGTATATATACACTGATATAAACAAAGATCAATACTGTTATTTCGAATGATCTGTCTTATTAATTTTTCCGAGTAGTTTCATTACGTGGAAGATAATATCAATAACGATAAGGTCAACAGGACATATAAAACATGAACATTCGAACATCTTTAAATTACTTCCTCCGAATACTTCATAATTATTACAATTAAACGATATTCACAATGATATTAAAAAATATTGGTCATTAAAAAATTTGAATCCTTTTGATATTTTATTTTCATTAAACATACTTCCGAGTCTTCCGAAAATATTAAAAATGTTCAATTAATGTTTTAGTATACTTTCTCAGCGTCGTAATTATTTATTTAAAAATTTGAGTTCATATTCAGAATTTTATTTTTGTCAGAAAAAATATCAGAATATCCTTATTACATTCTGAAATGAACTTTCGTTTCAAACAAACGGATTGTATAATAATTGAAAAACAAAAACTAATAGGTTTGATCACAGAAGCAAACGAAATCGTTTCAGTTGCGGATATGTGTCTCTCGAAGACAAGTCGTCCCTCCGTTCGTCTCTTTGTATTCTTAGCATGGAATCATGTATTTCTATTCTAATTGATTAGCTGACCGGCAAACAAGGAATACAATTGGTTCCAGGAAGCAAATAAACTATGTTTGACTCATCAATAGGTAGTATTATCGGGATAGAAAATACGGAATAATATCGCAGAATAACAAACAGATGTGCGACAGTTGGCTGTATATACGATTATACGATTGGATCTTATAAATGTCTAAAAAGAAATATCCTAATTACGATAGTCCTAATTAGACTTTCTCCTCGGTTTAATATTATACAATACTTCAAAATTATGCAATAAATAAGAGACGAATCGCACGTAAAATATAGTATATGATAATAATAAAAATAAGTAAAATATAGAATGAAAAAGTAATAAGAAACTATGCAATTTCTTATAGTATATTATAAAACAGTATATCGTAGTATTGGATACGAAATTTTATAAAATAGTGCATAACATAGCGTCTCTAATATAACTCATAGATAGGTATATAGAATTATCCTATTGTCTACAGCATGCTATATAGAACAAGATCTTATGAAAATGGATCCTCGCGTTAAATATTATAAAATTCAAATATGATTCTACTTACCAAGAACCTGAAAAATATATCGATTCCAGATATGCGGCCAATTTTCAGCTACTACGGTTTATATACTAATCATCTTTTTTTTCTTGGAGTTTTGTCGTTTTGGACACGTTGTCGTATCGATTAAAAATAAGTTGGTCCAAATTTCGTCGAGCTTTTAGTTTTTCTTTTTCTTTTGAATTCTTATTTTGATATTCAGAAGCAGCAAATATTTATCAAAAATCGAGTTTCCACTTATCTATCCCAGACAAATATATGAAAATATGAAATCAATATCAATTGTTCCACTTTCCCAATACACATTCGTTCGCTTCTTTTCCCAATGTTTCCTTTCCTCTTTAATATTAACTTCATTTTTCATTTTAACTTATCTTTTAATTTCTTTTTTAATTTTACATCCGTCTTTTATTTGTATCCGTGATGATTCTCAGAAAGATATAGATAGTTTATCAATTTGTAGACCAATATATAAATAAATATGTATATAAATATTAGACTTTAGTACATAGAAAGTACACGGTACGGAGAAAGATATATATATATATACATATACATATATGTATATGTGTGTATGTGTGTATATACATACATGTATTTACGTATAAATCGAATCAGTTTACCATCTGAAAAGAATAAAGAAAATTCAATTGAGAAATATAGTAGATAAAAGAAAAAATATATAAACTAATTTTAAACAAAATGTAATGAACTTACCAAGTACTAGCGAAAATAATTCTAACTCCATTAATAATTACGTCTTGCAGGGCTATCTGCAAGAAAACAATTAGTACTTAATAAGGCATTACGATTGATAGATCGAAATTTAGTTTTATAACAACTCGATAATTAAAAATGCAGATTGTCAAATATTATCATTCCAAGGGATATTTATATTCCAAATAATTCACGAAGCTTTAGTTCAAGTAACTCCAATTATACTATTTCCTCTGGTTAATATTATACAATAATATGCCTAAGACAAATTACAAGGTGTAATATATAATGCAAAAAAATAATAAAAAAAACTATACAATTATCTATAGTATATCGTAGTAATGAATGCAAAATTGTATAAAACACAGTATAATGCGTTAATATTAAATGGTATAAAATTCAAATATGATTAAACTGACTATAGGGATTTTTTAATAATGTTTTAGATAGTTTCCATTATCGTGGCTGATCAGGAGCCCATATATTATTCTGGATCGTCCCTCTTTTGAATTTCCTAGGAACTTGCGTGTAGGACGATTCGAAACAGAATATACGGTTTATTGAACTTGCGCAGATAGCTGGGGTTTTATATTGATTCGAGCATGCGCTGTTTCGTTCAACACTTTCTTTTTCATATATCCCTGATCACCTTTTCGCAATGTTACCAATAATTTTGGATAGATATTATCATAAAGAGAATTTTCTAGTTGCTTTTATATTCCTTTTTTTTTATTTTTTTTCTCCTTTTGATTCCCCTGTCCATCATTGTCCGTACATATATTTTTTCGATCATTTCATATTGTAAAAATCGAATTATGCTTTTTTTTATTATTTTTTTTTAATATTTTTTTTGTGTTTATATTTATTAATGTTTTGCGAAAAGAATGTTGACATTACCAAGAATGTAGAATTCAGAATATTGTATTTAAAATGAATGGCAATCAAATGGAAAAGCTATCTTCCTACAATATTTATAATTTATACTTTGACTCATGTCGATTGGTTTTTCGAACAACGATAGAAAGAAAACAATATAATAGATCTCTACTATGTTGGCGGAAGTATTATGAAAATGTTACACTCTACGTGCGTTTATTCAGAAAAAAAATCATAAGGATAATACGTTCGCAAACTATAAATACTATCTTACTCGAAATATAATAAAATTGTCGCTATGCTCGGTTATGCGTAATAAAAATAAAAAATTCTCAAATAAAAATTGAAAAATAAAATATCTTCCAAGGATTGATTTGGAATATAATATACGAAATATTAGATAATTGGAGGTATTATTGCATCATTATTTTAAGTTCTTCAATCGGGAGCTAAATTCTAGAAAAATGTACTCGTTTAAAAGGAGTAATTAAATCAGTGACGCGTCCACCGCTATGCAAAAGATGTAATCGAGTAAATAAATGCTGGATTTAAATATATAATTGAGTTATATAGCTAATTGTATCATCCAATTGTCTCTACGTTTGATAAGGGAAAAAACAAATGAAAAAATATCTTTCCTGTTTTAAAAATCAGACACGAAATGTACGCTCACAGAACCGCGCACCCATTCCCGTCCACCAGAAATGGCCCACCCAAGCATGCCGAAGAGCACTCACAGATAGAGAGGTATAATAACGAATCGATTAAAACGAAGGTACTTGATACGTAGGAAAGATCGTAATACGCAAATGCATTTTCATCAAATCAATATCAGAACGTATTAACAAAAGAATCCTAGGTACGTGGCAAATTAATTGGTTGAAATCACCGTATTACTCTAAAACGTAAATTAAATATTATGAATATTTTTTAAGTAGACGATATGAATATTATAACAAACAAATTACAAGATTCATTCAACATTTCTTCTATTATTGAATTTAATCGAATGATTACTTAGTAAAATTTGATGGAATAACGACGACAAGGTGACGTAAACGTGAAACAAATCGATAAATCCTTTGATCGTCCCTATAGGTTTAATAATTTTAGGAAGTTAAATCTATCTTAATTTCATTTAAACGAGCGTGGACTCAAAATCTTTATTCTCACCTTCGTATTCTTCATCTCCTACATCTCCTTTTGCTTCCTCTTCTTCTTCAAGATCGATTCGCAGATCTTCCTTTTTGGAATCATTGCTAATCGCTTTAAGATTTTCCTTATCGTTCCCAATTTCACCCATGGCATTGAAATAAATATTATTATAGTATATGTAATTTTTTAACTAATTGATATCATAATTAATATTAATTCGATATCCAAGAACACTATCAACGTTATTATCGATTTTCATTTTCTCTTTTCGACTGTGTTAAATCCTTTTGAGGGTGAAAGAAGATGAAATCCAAGAAGATACCGCGATAAAATCTTCTTTTCTACGAAGCAATATTCCCTCGTAGAGCAAAAGTTCCACTTTGATCCACGATCCGCTTACACAGTCGGACGACCCTTTGACGAACCTTTCCGAACTCAATCGATTTTACCCTCTTGCCAAAGCTACTTGCCTTTGAATCCTTTGAAAGGATATATTCCCTAGTCTCGTACCACCATTAGAATGTAGCTTGGTGAAACAGTACTATATCAGTTTCGAGAAGGTTCGTCGTCATGGCAATTATAACTTTTGTCTTTCTCTTTCTCTTTCCGTCTATTATCGATTACCTGACGAACACGGCATTGAACAAGGTATCACGGGAAAGTTAGAAACTAGAACGAAGTTTCAAAAGGAAATGCCTTGCTACTAATTCCAGCACAATGATTTATGGTATTTTCTAGAAGTATTGGGAAAAGTTTTGGAAGACGTTTATAATCTTAGATTATACAATATCGCCGACCTATGCGTAATTCAATGTATGCTCTCCATACATGAGATATATGAATATGTATTTTCTTTTCTCATTTTTTAAAATTCGACCAACAACATAAAGGATCACGTTCCTGTCGATGAACTGTAACGAAAAACAAAATTTCAAAAGCCAATTAGATACTTCTCATTTTAATCACTTCGTCGATCATACTGTTTTTATTATGAAAAAAAGAAATTGGAAAAAAATATTGTTTGCATATATAACATTTATGGTCGACGGTTGACAGATGGAAATTAAAAATGTGTATAATTACGTTCACATAGTATCTTTATTATGAAAAAATAGCAACAAAAAATTAATTCCTTTTCATTTAATATTATCTCTTGGTAGGGTGCGATGAATCAATCGAAGCAAAAGCGTTTCTTACAATATGCAGTTATGCAATGTGGTTTATTTCATATGGTAGTTAACAAAAAAGAGCAACAGTAAGTTGAATTAAAAGTAATTGGTTGACAAACCCATTTCCCCCCACTCAAATCTTTTTTGACTCTTTTGACCGTGGAATAGAAAGTTTTGATTGAATTGCGTAAAGCGCATTCAAATGAATTACGCGAAAAGAAAAATAAATATAACGAATGATTCTTTCTGAAACTATATTCTTTGCCATCGTGTAATAAAGAAAGAGAGAAGCTTGTTAACTAAAACAATAAAAAGAGAACAGAAGGTAATATCACGAAGCAAATTTTCAAGGATTATTTTTTGCACGAATTTAATACTTATAGATAAATATTTTTAACGATAAAAACAGAAAAAATAGTCGATTATCGAAATTCTTTAGTTAATTTCTAATTTTATATCGTAAAGAAAAAAGGGTGAAAAAAAAAGAAAAGAACAGAAAGAAAGAAACGAAAATAATTTGTCCAGTTAATGGGAGTATCATTGGGAAATTGACTTCCTTCCGACCCATAACATTTCGGCTCTTTCTATCGTATAACATGAGGTATTGATTCTCTCCGTAGAATGTAATAACCCCTTCCACCAAGCCACGCCTCGAAAATTACCTTAGTCTTCCAACATGATGATTTGGGGAAGAATCTTGCCTGCGCAAACCATTCTTTCAATAATTTTTGAAAGAATGATATGCTAGGTTGTGTTAAATAATCACCTCTATACTTCATACGTCCCGAAAGAAACTTACAAGTAATCCAAACAGTATAAATACTTTCTTCATTCTCCCTAGTCTTTTGTTCTGTATCGATATAAGGTAAATTTGTTAGTAGTCATTAGTATGTGATTTATTATTAACTTTCAATTCTATATTATGGAAATGAAATTGACTTTCGTGATCAATGCCATTCTAATTATTATTTTGTAGCTTCTTGGAGAAGGTACTTTATATTTCTAAAAAGGGCGTAACCCGATTTACATTTGATGACTGCTGAATTTAGATGAACAATTGAACGTGTATTCTAAGTCTGAACTAACCTACGAATTTTAAATTATTTCAGAGATACTCGAGACAAAACGGAGAGGAAAGCAGTTCCAATAGCCCAGAAGTATTGCAAAGGAGTAAAATTGACCAATATCTGATTTGTAATTATTTTCAAAGAAGAGAAATTTCAGCTACGCTAGACATGGTAATTAAACATTCGACATCAGAAGTGAAACACGTTAATTGTGAAACTTCCTGTTCTTCCGTACATCAGACAATATGTCCTATATGGATAATACGAATGTCCGACCATCAACCAGAATAGACAACGAAAACATTTTCCTCTTTAGTCTTATATTTAAATAGTAAATCAATCAATGTTGTATTTATCAAATGGTAAAATATTTTCATTATTTAATATAAAATTTATATCATTGGTTTGTTTTATAATAATTTATTGAATTTTTACATAGATTTTACGATGCAGACGAGATTACCTCTATTAATGAGTGGGACATTAGCTATTCTAAAGATATTGTATTATGGCATATAAGTCAAGAACCCATATATTTTTCAACTATTATAATTAAGAATATTAGATATATGAAGCAAGATGCTCGATGAAGAAGAGGAGGTGAATAATAATATGCGAATAAAAATTTCAATATTTTTTCATAGAATTTTACGTTACATGTCATTCGTCATTTAATGTGCCAGATCGTAAAAAGGGCGGAGGACGCTGATGCTACTTACGAATTTATTACAAATCTTGCGAATAATCTGAAACCCAAGTTGGTGAGAGAGAAAGCTAATTATCTGATGTCTGAAAGCAACATGTTGCTAATGCTAGAGCATTATTATAACAATCATTGACTTCAATATTGAATTTTAATAAATGAGGTACGAAGAGATCAGATATAAATAACTCGTTACATATCTTATCCAATTTTCTATATTAATTTCATCTTTTATAATATAGCGCATTGGATCGTGAAAGCAAAAGAGTGGTTCAAGAAACAATTGAAAATTCTAACCAAGGAAGGAACATCGTTAGCTATTGTTCATGTATGCATTATGTGATTGGGAATACCTAGGAAGAGGAAAAAAAAGAAAAAACATTTGTGCTTAACGACGAAGTTTTGAAAGACCAATATGGCGTAGTTTTATAAAGTTTGGAACAATGGTACGAGGAAATGGGAGAGATTTACCTTTTTCAAAGCATTCAACCGCTAAGCGGCTTTAGCTGGAGGGTATAAGCGATTATGCTGAGAAGGATTTGTCGACGAGCCGTCCGACGTTCCATGCGGAGCAAAGGTTAAAGGGAAATTAACATGAAACTGAGGGAGGTTTATCATACAAAATAATTTAACTAACAGGGACGATGAAAAGATTCACCGTTTTTGGAAGTAATAACGTTAGCAGGGGAATATTATTTTAAATTATACGGGAAATACAAAGTCCACTTTCACGTCATCGTTATTCCATCGATTTAAATTAAGTAACCATTCGATATAATTAAAAAGGGAGAAGTGTTGAATTCTATATTTCAAATTCTATATTTAAAATTGCAATAATATTCACATGTACTTAAAAAATATTGGTAATATTTAATTAGCGTTTTTCTTAAATATCAAAATTTGGATGAATTAATTTGATGCATAGCGCGAATTACCCATTTAATATGTTTTGAAAGGAATTTCGTGATTGGGTATGTGCGTAATACGTTCTCCCATATTTATCGTCAAGTACCTTCGTTTTAAACCTTTCATTATTATCTCTCTCCATCTACGTATGCTCGCGTGTGCGCCTATCCGCGCCAGGTCGAGTGGCTGGAATGGTGTGTGCGGGTGTACGTACAACTCCTGTATTGATTTGATAATAAGGAAAGTATTTTTTCATTCATTTTCCTGTCATCAAACCCAGCAGATAATTGGAGATTAGCTCTATAATTCAATTACCTACTAAGATTCGTCGTTTGAAAACCCGGTTACTTATTTTGCAGAGCAATGGTCTATTTTCTTAGGAATCAATTGATTTGGAACATATTATACGAAATATTATATAATTAGAAGTATAATAGTATTATTGTTTTGCATTCTTCAATAGGGAGTAACTTTCTAGAAAAATTTACCCGTTCATATGAAAGAATGAAATCAGTTGTGGTATATCGATTTGCAAAAGACTTAAATTAAATCATACAGCTAAATAGATAATTGAATTATACCGCTAATCGTATTATCGCATTATCTGCTTGGTTTGATAAGAGGAAAACTAATGAAAAAATACCTTTCTTGTTTTCAAACTAAAAGAGAAGATGGACGCAAACACGCGCACTCCTTTCCGCCCACTTGACTGTAGCACGTAAGCGCGCATGTGCACGGAGAGAGGTAGTAATAAAATAATGATGCTTGTTGGTAGGTACGAGAGGAGGTATTTCTCAACGAGCAAATCGTTAAATGCCGATCAATACCCGTTAACAAGGGAATTTGTAGACCCATGTCTACAAATATTTTTGCGTAAAAATATTTTTCAAAAATATTTTTCATATATTTTTGCAAAAATCAAAATTTTGTTCAATATAATTTTCTATGATGTCTATGATAAATGTTGAATCAATTCTTTTCCAACATTATCATCCCTTGCATTATGTATAAGGTCTTTCCGTTTTTTTCTTAGATGACATCACTATTACTACTGTTGTTTCCTTCCCGATTAATATTTATTTTTTCTAACATATCTGTATTAATGTTTCTCTTTAATCCAAACTTCCCCTTCGATATTACTTATGACACGAAACTTACTCGTGTTTGGAAATTTTGCCATTCTCTTAATGAAAAAGAAATAAGTAATTAAAAGCGTTGGTAGTCTCAAATTGTATATTACGAAATCGCGAAACGATATATACCAAAAGAATTTTACGTTTCTGATTTTGTGGCTTACTAGTTTGGGGAACTATCTATTTCATTAGAAGTTTCAATACGAACTGAGTTCAGCTTCGAAAATCTCTCCTCAGTTTCATGATTGCTTGTTTACTCCATCAAATATTACTGCATCGTACGAGGCGTACTCGCGTACCATTGCAGACAAGTCCTTATCAATCCCTTTAAGTGGTTCAGAGAAGCTCTCAGATCGTTGTGAGTGTACTTCTTTTCCGTAAAATCGATTGATATTCTTTTCATATAACTTGGTAATTTGACCTTTTCTTGATTAACTAACTGATGGGTTCTCTCGGAGGGGAAATACGGAAAAGAGAAGAAGGTAATATTAGGAAACCATAAATGTGACGAAAGATTTTCTCCGAATACGTTTTTTATTATTGTGCAATAGGGAAAATACCATCTTCGATAACTTGAGCAATATGCATTTGTTTACAAGAAAAGAAGGTAATATTTGGAGAAAATGTTTTCAAGCAATATGGCAGTAGATATAAATTCCGACGAAAAAGTTTTTTTACGACGGAAGATTTCACAATAAGAATTGCATAGTATTTACTTAGTACGAAAATTGATAGTGATATCATTAGTATGTAATAATGTTAGAATACTATCTTTAAGTATAAGTTGGACTTACGAAAGAAGTAACATTACGAATTTTCGATTAATTTCATAGCAATTAGTCTTGATAATTACAATAATTATAAATAATAATTAATTATATCATAAATAATTACAGATTTACGTGATTATTTCAATTAAAAAGGAGATGAATAATTGTTAATTTCATTAGAAGATTTCCAGATTTATGAGATAATTTCTCGTATACATAGAGGAAATAAAAATATAAATACATAAATAGAAGAAATTATTTCTAGCTGTTTAGTAGTATAGAAAGTATTTCTAGCTGCGAGAAATTAGTTCTAGCTAGAGATCTAAAATCTAGGAAACTTGGTCCTCTAATGGGAGGACTCGATTAATTTCGAGAAGGAAAGTCATTCCTTCGGTGGTTTTCGAACCAGTAACGTGCAAGCGACTGCCGTACGCAAAATAATCCCTATCCGTATACCTCGTACATCTCAAAGAATACTTTTACAAATAATTCAAACGACGAAAACAATTTCATCATTCACACTAGTCATTCGTTTATTCCATTAATATGTTTAAAATTTAGCAGTACTTATTAGTATAAGATTTATTGTAAAATTTCATTTCTATATATTGGAATTGAAAATGATTTTCTTGATTCATATCATTTTAATTATTATTTTGTTGCGTTTCGGAAAAGTTGCTGTAACATTTAAAAAGCATTATCTGATTTATTTTCGGTAATTATACAATTGAAATGAACGAATGACTTAGTTAAGTCTTATTTAAATATTGACCTATTTTAGAGATACACGAAACGAATTAAAGGCGAAAGCAATTCCAATAACTGAAAATGACAGCAAAGAAGCTGAATTAACCGATATTTTAAATATAATACGTCCACGGAAAATACGGTTTTTCGCGTACGCTTGGCGTAATAATCAAATATTCAACGATCCAAGTGGAACATATTTAAATTTGTTTTTTCGTTGATCCTCATCCAATAATACGTCCTACAAAGACAGTATAAATGTACGACTGTCAAACAAATATAATCCGGAAAACGTTTTTCTTTTTAGTCTTACATTTAATGCTAATCTCATATTGCTGTGTATTGTGATACGTATTATGAATTTGAGGTCACATTAAGCGTCGTAGTATGTGTATACAAATGTAGTATTGTAGTTAACCGAAATAAGCTTCCATATTATCCGTATTTAAGGAGTATATACCAGTACGTATTTGAATTTATAAAAAAATGTTCGTTCTTTACTAATTCGATATATCAAGATAAATTTAAATTCACAAAAAATTTACTTCAATGTATATTTTCTTTGAAGAAATTAATCTCTATGAGAAAATCGGCAACTTTCATTTCCGTTTAAAGTTCTGCGTCCTACATAGACTTACTTAGCGAAATTGTAATCCAATCTAGTTTCCAATAAATGAATATATCAATGCAGCATACGAAAAGGTGATTATCCATTATTAAACCAACCTTTATAGCAACATCGCGTTACAGTACATCAAAATCGGAAGATTTAAGAGCATTTAATCTATAAGCAATGACTAACAATGTTCATTCTTTTGTTAGATTTTCCAATTACTTCTTGAACCACTCTTGTTTTCACAATCCAATGTGCTATATTATAAAAGAAATTCATATGGAAGATTCGAGAAGATACATGACGAGTTACGTATATCTGATTTCTTCGTACTTCGTTTATTAAAATCCAATATTAAAGTAAATGGTTGCTACAGCAACGCCCTAGCAGTAGCAACAAGTTGTTTCCATACACCGGATAATTAGGTGTTTCTCTCGCCAACTTGACATGCATACCATTTGAAAGATTTGTAATGAATTCACTTATCAATAGAGACGATTTCATTATATTTCTAGTAATATAATATAACAAATTTATTTAGCATTTTTCTAATATTTACTCGAATGATTAAATATCTCAATAAGCGTACATATAATAAACATTTACATAATACTTCCCACAACATAGTATAGATCTATTATATTGTTTTCTTACTATCGTTGTTCGATCAACCAATCGACATGGCTCAAAGTATAATGTATAAATATTGTAGGAAGACAGCTTTTCCATGAGATTACCATTCCTTCTAAATACAATATTCTGAACTCTACTTTCTTAGTAATGTCAACATTCTCTTCGCAAAAAAAAAAATTAATATGAATAAATAAATGCCAAAAAAATTTTCCTTGAAAAGTAGATAAACACAATTCAATTTTTACAAAGTGAAGCGATCGAAAAGATAATATAAGTATGGAGAATGATGGATCGGGGAATCAAACGGAGAAAAAAGAATCAAAAAGAAAAATGATAAAAGGAAAAAGAAATTTCCCATCCTTCAAAATCTTCAATAATAATATTTTTGTTTAATTACGTTTATTCATAGAGAGAGATACTACTATTTTCGCTGATTCATTACATTGTTTATAATTACCTTAGAGAAAAACTTATATAATATTTTTTCTTATGTACACTTATGAATCTATATTTCTTATGAATATTTCTTATGAGTAATTTTCTTCATTCTTTGCAGGCAGCAGTGAGAGAGTTTCGATGTTTATTCGTCGGAGTGCAAAGGAGAACTGCTCCAGTAACCCTCCAAATCAATCATTTGTTGACTTTAAACGTTACCAACGACCGCCATTTCAAAATTTAAGTCTAATAGAAAATAAATTAAAATTATCTAATATCCCATCTGTGTTCCGCGGCGTGTAATATTTAACTTCTCGTACATCTACATCCTTTAAATGAATTTAAAATTATCAAAAGTATTTAGTTTGAAGTTTTTACATTTAGAAAAAGAGGTTAATCGTCAAAGTGGATCGAAAATTCATTTTTGTTGGCATTACACGCAACGACGCAACTTAGATGCAATCATTCCAAGACCAATATTATAAATTATTGAAATTTTAGTTTAAAATTATCATATGTTCGTCACGCGTTTCGATATTCGTAATATTTAAGCGAATATAATATCGTTTAAATATTACGATCATGAAAACAATTCATCTGTCGATTATATATTATTTCTAAGTAGATAATAAGTTGAGATGCTATAATCGTTACTATAGTAATAATAATATTCAATTCATCGAAGAGTAAAGAGAATGATACAAATTCTTTTTTCTTGCAGTAGACGGATGAAAAGCACCGAATGACATATATTTTGATATTTTTCCATATTTACCATTTACACACGGCGACTTTTCGAACGTAAATTAGCAGAAACACGGCGGCATTTTGTCGCCCAAACGTGGTATATATTATAACATATTATACAGTGGTATTTCATGTATATGAAATTATATACATCGATGAACAAATTTCTTGCAAAGAAATCAAAATCCTATTCTATAATTTTCTACGATATCCATGATTAGTTTTGAAGTAATTCTGGTACACAATTTTATGTTTATTCTTAGTTTGTATAAACGGGAAAAAGTAAGGGCAGAGTTAATATTATAAAAAAGCGTCCCATTTCTTAAATATTTTTTTATCTTCAATACTCCCCGAATACATATTTGCTTGCTTTTTTCTTTAATATTATTCCTTTTAATTTCAATTTTTTTTTCACTTATTTATGTTTTCTTAAAGCATTATTTTCATTTACTTATTTAATATATCATTTTTCCATAGTATTATTTACGAAGGGATTTTTTGACTCTCTCGTAAATAATAAGTTAAATAACATTTTTTTTTTAATTAAAGGAAAAGCAAATATTTATCAGTAGTCGTGTTTACATTTATCTGTCTTGCGCAGATATATGAAAGTATGGGGTGGGTATTATTTGGTATACCTTCGCGATACATATCTCTTTGCTTCTATCTTAATGACATCTCTTTTATTATTTCAACTTATTGTTTTAGTTTCTCTTTAATTTTATTTTCATGCATATGCTTAGAGATGTTCAGATAGATATAAATACTTTATCAACGTGTAGACAAATGTGTGAATAAATATGTATATAAATGTATTAGATTCTAGTATATAGTAAGATACATATGTATATATATATATATATATATATATATATATATATATATATGAATGTATTTGTATATATATGTATAGAATCCATCTGCCGTGTGAAAAGAACAATCAAGATTGCATTCATTAACACATCAGGCAGAGGAACAATTACAACTACATTCTCCCAATTTTTTCAAGTTGCCATAGAATTGTAACGAAGGTCTGTCGAAAATGGTTTTACGACCCTCTATTAACAATTCGGTCATAAAGGATTGCATAAAAGCAATCAACAAAATAATAAATTGTGAGAAACAAAAAATTCAAGTATGTTTTATCTTATCGAGTATATGTTGTTTAAAACGATATAGGTGATATAGAATTCATTATCGTAATTCATTAATTGCTGATATACTATTCTAAGCCTATATTTTCTCGATCTCTTTAGGATTTACTTAAATGACGACTGAATAAACAAATTTTACTCCCTTTCAAAGGATACAATAAATTCAAGTATCCTATCGAGCTTATTCTACCACTTATTTCCCACTATTTTTCATATATTAACGAGATATTGTCATCCACGGTAATCTCGTCACAACGTTACCAATAATTTTAAATCGACACTACCGTAGATGATATTTTTTTTCATTTTTATCCTCGCTCTTTCTTTTTGGTTCCTTTTCTGCTTTTGATTCCTTCTATCGATTATTCTCCATATATACATCCTCTCGATTATTTTACTTTGTAAAAATCTAATTTTGTTTATCCCCTTTTGGGGGAGTGACTTTTTTTAGTACTCATTCACATTTATTTATCTTTTCCGAAGAGAACATTGACATTACAAAGAAAGTAGATTCTATTCACAAGGAAAGGTATCTTCATGGAAAGCTATCTTCCTAGAACACTTATAACTTATGCTTTGAAACATGTCGATCGATTAGTTGCATAATGATAAATAAAAAATTGATCAAGATTGGTCGAGAAATTCATTTCCTCCAAACTCATACACTTTTCGGTTGCGAAACAGGAAATTTTAATTGATCTGCATAAAGGGCATTCAAATGAAATACGTAAAAGAGAAAAAGATGATATAAAGAAAAAAAAAAAAAATACATATGGCGAAAGATTTTTTTTTAATCCATATTCCTTATCATTGCGTAATACAAGAAAAGAAATGATAATTTCAAGAGATAAAAAAAGGGAGAAATTAATTTTTACTGATAGTCATTTTTAAGCATACAAATATGAAAAAAATTAATTGTTAATCGTCAACATTCTTTAGTCAATTTCAGATTATAAACTGTAAGGAAATGAAGAAAAAAAAAGAAAAGAAAAGGAAAAAGTAATATGTCGAATTAAAAAATATTGTTCATTAATAAAACAGAAGTTCATTTCCCCTTAATAAATTTCATTTTTGACCTTTCCGTCCGTGTAAGCAATTAATGTGCGTAAAACGTAATAACCATATCTGCCCTGAGCTCTTTCGGACGTTAGCTTCGAACAAATCAGTGGAACTTTATCGCGCAGACGTAGTCAAACGACTCACATCAGAGTATATATTTTAAAACCACATAATGTATGATAAGGATGCTTGGTTTATGTGAATTCGTAGATATTGAAGGATATATTTTTTTACAAAATGACAAAAATTTTATATCATTATTTTTTATGAAATCTATGATTAGTTTGAAGCTATTCTTCTATAACATTTTTATCTCTTTCATCAATGAGCTCTTCGTTTTCTTGCTAGATGATATAACTATCACTTCTATCATTTTGTTACGGATTAATATTTATTTTTTCTAACGTATCTATATAAATGTCTTTCTGGAATTCCTCTTCACTACTTATATCTATACAACGTATTCGGAGAAAATCTTTCATCACATTTATAGTTTCCTAATATTACCTTCTTCTCTTTTCCGTATTTCCCCTCCGAGAGATCCATCAGTTAGTTAATCAAGAAAAGGTCAAATTACCAAGTTATATGAAAAGAATATCAATCGATTTTACGGAAAAGAAGTACACTCACAACGATCTGAGAGTTTCTCTGAACCACTTAAAGAGAATGATAAGGACTTGTCTGCAATGCTACGCAAGTACGCCTCGTACGATGCAGTAATATTTGATGGAGTAAACAAGTAATCATAAAACTGAGGAGATATTTTCGAAGCTGAACTCGCTTCGTATTGAAACTTTTAGTGAAATAGGTAGTTCTCAAGATTAATAAGTCAGAAAATCAGAATCGTAATATTCTTTTGGTATATATCGTTTCGCGATTTCGTAACATACAATTTGAGACTACCAGCACTTTCAATTACTTATTTCTTTTTCATTAAGAGAATGCCAAAATATCCAAACAATAGTGAGTTTCGTGTCATAAGTAATACCAAAGAGGAATTCCAGAGAGACATTTATACAGATACGTTAGAAAAAATAAATATTATTCGGGTAAGAAAACGATAAGAGTATAGTGATGACATCCAATAAAAAAACGGAGAATTGTCATACATAATGTGAGGGATGATAATGTGGAAAGAGAATTCATTCAACATTTATCATAGACATCGTAGAAAATTATAATGAACAAAATTATGATTTCTTTGCAAAAACATATGATCCCCCATGTCTGCAAATTCCCCTATTACCGGGTATTGATCGGGGATTTAACGATCTGCACGTACGCCTTTTCTCCTACCTATCGTCCAGCACCATCATATTAAACGAGTAATTACCTCTCCTCGTGCACGTGCGCATTTACGTGAGCGAGTTCAAGTGGGCGTGTCTGCGTACTTCTCCTCTCTTATTTTCAAAATAAGAAAGGTATCTTTTCATTAGTTTTTCATCTCATCAAACCAGCCAGAGAATTCGATAATACTATTAGCGGTATAATTCAATTATCTATTTAGCTGTATCATTTAATTACCTGGTTAATTCTTTTGCAGATCCATCTACCACGACTGATTTGACTCTTCTCTATGAACGGTTACATTTTCCTAGAAATTTACTCCCTATTGGAGAATGCAAAACAATAATCCCATTATACCTCCAGTTATCGAATATTTCATATAATATGTTCCAAATCAATTGGTTCCTAAAAAAATAGTCCAATGCTCTGCAAAATAAGTAATAGTTATCAAACAATGAATCTAAATAGACAATTGAACTATAGAGCTAATCTCCAATTATCTGCTTCACCTGATGATAGGAAAACAAATGAAAACATATTTTCTTTATTATCAAGAGAAGACAGGAGTTGTATGCATACACGCACACAAGATCACGTACTCAATCCCGGCCCCTCGACTGGCGCAGATGGGCGCGCACCAGAGCACACGCAGAAAGAGAGAATAACGGTGGAGTTAAAACGAAAGTACTTGGCTAAATAAGTACAGGAGTAGGAATTAATAGCAGATAATTCGCGCTACGCACCAAATTACTTCGTCCAAATTTCAATAATAATGAAAATCGCTAATTAAATATTACGAATATTTTTCAACTAGATGTCGTGAATATTACGACAAACAATTCAGCATTTCTCCTTTCTGAATTATATCCAACGATTACTTAATTTAAATCGATGGAATAACGATGACGTGAATATGGACTTTCCATTTCCCATATAGCTTAAAAGTATTCCCCTATTAACGTTATTACTTTCAAAAAAGATGAACCTTCTCATCCTCCCTGCATGTTAAATTGTTTTGTATACCTCCCTCAGTTTCATTTTAATTCTCCTTTGACCCTTGCCCCTCTTGGAACTTCTGACGAACCCTCTACAAATCCTTCTGAGCATAATCGTCTATACTCTCCAGCTAAAGCCGCTCACGAGTGGTTCTTTTGAAAAAGCCAAATCCCTCCCATTTCCACGTACCACAGTTCCAAACTTTATAAAACAGTTCCATATTGGTCTTTCAAAACTTCTTCGGAAAAAAACAAATGTTTTTTCTTCTTCTTCCTTCTTCTAGGTATTCCATTTGTACACAAGTGCAAAAGCATGATGTTCCTTCTTTGGTAAGAACTTTCAACTGCTTCTTGACAACTCTTCTGCTTTTATGATCCGATATATAATAAAAAATGACATTAATAAAGAAAATTGGATAAGATACTTGACAAGTTACTTATATCTGTTTTCCTCGTACCTCTTGTATTAAAATTCAATATTGAAATGGATGGTTTCTCTAGTAATGCTCTAGCAATAAACTGGTATCTTCTCTGGAAGTAATTACAATTCAGATAACAGTCGATTCTGCTCCTTCGCAATACTTCAAGGTTATTGGAACTGCTTTCGCGTCAGTTTCCTCTTCTGTATCTCTGGAAGAGTTTGCAATTCGTCGTAGGGTTAAGAGTCATGATAGACGCTCAATTATTCATTTAAATTGTGCAGTCATCAAAGGTAAATGGGGTTACGCCCTTTTAAGCGATATAAAATTTCTTCTCCGAGAAGCACCAAAATAATAATTAGGATGGTCTTACCCACGAAAATCAGTTGCATTTTCGTAATATTATATTGAAATTTTATAATATGCTACATATTAACGATTACCGATAAATTTACGTTATATCGATAAGGAACAAGACTAGTGAGAATGAAGAAATTGTACCGTTTGGATTGCTTGCAAGTTTCCTCTGGGACGTATGAAGTGCAGACGCGATTATTTAGCACTTACTTGCACATTACTCGTTCAAAAATAATTAAAAGGATAACCTTCGGAAGCAAGACTCTTCCCCAAATCGCCACGTCAGAAGACCCAGCCAATTTCTGAGGCGGAGCTCGGTGGAAGGGGTTATTATATTCTATACGGATCGATTAATACCACATATTACACGATATAAAGAACCGAAATGTCATGGTTTCAAAGGAAGTCAATTCTCGAATAATATTCTCATGAACTGGACAAATTATTTTCATTTTCTTGTTTCTGATCTTTCCTTTTCTTAACACCCACTGTTCTTTACAATTTAGAATTAGAAATTAACTAAAGAATTTTGATAATGGGCTATTAATATTCTTCCTGTTTTTATCGTTAAAAATGTTTAATAAGAAATATAATTTCGAGCAAGAAATATTTCTTGAAAATTTGTTTCGTGATATTACGTTCTGTTCTCTATTTATTGTTTTAGTTAACAAGCATATCTCTTTCTTTATTACACAGTGCAAAAGAATGTGGATTCAGAGATAATAATTAATTATATTTAATTTTCATTTCGCCTAATTCATTTGAATGCCCTTTACGCAATGCAATGATAACTTTCTCTTCCGCGGTCCAAAGAATTAAAAGGGATATGAGTGGGGGGGGGGGAAGGATTTGTCTACCAATCCCTTTTATCTAAACTTACTACAGCCCACTCTAATTAACTAAAATATGAAATAATCCACATAGCATGATTACATAATGTACGAAACGCTTTTGCTTCGATTAATTAGGAGCGACCTACCAAGACTTCATATTAAATGAAAAGGAATTAATTTTTTTATCATTTTCTCATAATTAAAATAGCTTGTAAATGTTATTATACACATATTTAATTGCCATCTGTCAAACGTCGGCCATAAATGATACTAATGCAAACAATATCTTTTTCCGTTTTCTTTATTCATAACAAAATGGTATAACCGGCGAAGTAATCAGGGTGAGAAGTATCAATCGGCCTTTGAAATTTTTAGTTTTCTGTTACAGCTCATCGTCAGGGACATGATGCACAATGTTACAGCGCGAACTTTGAAAAGTGAAAAAACAATACATATCCATATATCTCATGCATGGAGAGCACACATTCAATTACCCATTATCGATCGGTGATATTGTATTATCAATGATTATCAACGTCTTCCAAAACATTTCCAGTGCTTCTAGGAAATACCATAAATCATCGTGCTGGAATCAGTAGCAAGGCATTTCCTTTTGAAGCATCGTCCTTGTCTCTAACTTTCCGGTGATACCATGTTCAATACCGTGTTCGTCAACTAATCGCAGTTAAAGGAAAAGAGAAACAGGAAGACAAAAGTTATAATGACCATGAGCACAAATCTTCTAGAGACCGGTGTAGTACTGTTTCACTAAGCTACGTTCACGTGAAGGTACGGGACTAGGGAATATATCCCTTCAAAGGATCCAAAGATAAGCAGCTTCGGTAAGAGGATATAATCCACTGAGATCGGAAAAGTTCAACGAAGGGACATCCGACGATAAAGGCGAAGAGGAAGAAAAAGGAGATACAGGAGATGAACATGTCCAAGGTGAGTGTATAGATTATTTGTCCACGTTCGCTCACGATTTAATCGAAGACAGATATTATCTCGAGGATGATGATTCCACAGATAAATTTAATTCTAATCGTATCGATGTTTGTCCTTGGCCGATCATTGATTTTCTAAATTCCGATATAAATTCGAAAATGTCTAACACGTTGTATCGTGAGAACGAAGTTAAATGGATCATCGGGACCTATCGGAAATATTAAAAATAATCAGCAAAAAACAGAAAATGGCATCGAGAATAGATACGATTATGAGAATGGAAGGTTTAATCATGCATTGAAGAATGAGCTCTGGAAAATAGAAAGGAAATCCAGGTAGGTTTAAATGATTAAAATTTCAAAAATTATTAAACCTGTAGGGATGATTAAAGGATTTACCGATTAGTTCCATATTTACCTTGACATCGTTATACCATGAAATTAAATTAAGTAATCATTCCATTAAATTAAAAATAGAAGATATGTTGAATCAACCTTCTTAATTATTTATCATAATATTCACATCGTGTGCTTAAAAAATATGCATAATATTTAATTTACGCTTTAGTGTAATATTGTAAAAAGAACGATGTAATTTGCTACGTAGTCAGGATTCTCTTGTTAGTACGTTTTGATAGAGATTTGAACAAAACCCATCTGTGTATTACGATCTTCCCTACGTATCAAGTACCTTCGTTTTAATCTATTCGGTATTATTCCTCTCCATCCGTGATTCGGCACGCTTGGATGGTCCAGTTCAGGTGGACGGGAATGGGTGACGCTGTCCTGTGAGCGTACCTCTCGTGTCTGATTTTGAAAACATGAAAGGTATATTTTTATTTGTCTTTCCCATATCAAACCAATGACAGAATCAGACAATTGGATGAGAATATTGTATAACTCAATTATCTATTTAAATACATCATTTAATCACTCGGCTACATGTTTTCATAGCTATGGGCGCGAAACTGATTTAATTATTCCGTTCGAACGAGTACATTTTTCTTGAAATTAGCTCCCTATTGAAGAAGTGAAAACAATGATCCAATTATCCCTCCAGTTATCTAATATTTCGTATATTATGTTTCAAACCAACCAATTCCTTGGAAGATATTTTATTTCTCAATCTTTATTTGAGAATGGTTTGCTTCTATTACGCATAACCTAACATAACGACAATTTTATTATATTTCTAGTAAGATAACATTTGTAGTTTCGGAATGTATTATCTGTATGACTTTTTTTTCTGAACAAACACACATTGAATGTAACACTACCATAATATTGATTATAACATAGTAGAGATCTATTATATTTCTTTCTAGCCATAGTTATTCGATCAACTGATCCATATCGCACAAGTCATAAGTTATAAATATTGTATGGAGATTTTCTATAAGATTCATTACTATTTCTTTTAAATACAATATGTTGAATACTTTTCGCAAAATATATATAAATATGAATCTATAAATACCAATAAAAATTTTCCTCTCGGAAAGAAGATAAGCACAATTCGATTTTCACAAAGTGGCATGATCGAAAAGATACGAATATAGAGAATGAGGAAGAGTGGAATCACACGAGAAAAAGGGATCAAAAGGAGAAAAGTAAGATAAAGGCCAAAGAAATTTCCCTTTTACGGTAATATCATTCCAAAGTTATTGTTAACATTGTGAAGAGGTAGACTACGATGCTACCCTCGTGAATATATGTAAAAGAGGGAGTGGGACCAACCAGCGCATGCTCGAGTTACTTTAGGGGGGTTGGGGAGATACGAGCCATCCGGGGAAATCGAATGAAACGATCATTCTGTTTCGAGTCGTCCTCAAAGCACGTTCATGGTAGCCCTTGGAGATGGACGGTCGGGAATAATATAAAAGCGCCTCATCAGTCGCGATAATGGCAACCATCTGTAACATTTTAAGCAACACGCTCTCGGTTAGTTAAATCTTATTTGAGTTTTATATACTTATAATTTAATATTAACGCGTTCTACTGTATTTTCTACAATTTTTTGTTCAATTCTACTGTTTTATATATAGTATATTTTATAGTATATTATAGAAAGTTATATAGTTGTTTATTATTATTTTATACTATATATTACATCGTGCTATTTGTCTCGGATATATTATTGTATAATATTAAACAGAGAAAATAGTATAATTGGGGTTATTCGTCCGAAAATTTAGTGAAATGTTTACTCAATATGAATATCCCTTGGAATGGTTATATTTGACAGTCTCCTTTTTTAATGTACGGGTTGTTACAGAACTGTCTTTCGATAAATGAATCGTAATGCATTATTAAGAACTAATTATTTTCTCACAGATAGTCCTGCAGATCATAATTTTTAACGGAGGGGGATAGAACTGTTTTCACTAGTAGTATCATTACATTCTGTTTAAAATCAGCTTATATATTTTCTTTTATTTACTATGCAAAAACAGAGTGTAATCATATAAAGTATTAAACTGATAATTCCTTCTATTTCCAGGATATAGTTTTCCATGCGGTGTTACCACACACTTCGCGAGAAGTTAATATTCCTTATATACACCTCAAGAAGAGAGGACCGCATAATTCAAGGAACCATTAAGGAGGAACATCAATGGCTACCACGTGCATTTATTCCTGGCAATTTGCTGTAAGTAATTCCTCATTTCCTCCGTTAGCGGCGAGTAATAATTATAATAATAAATTTTGTAAAAATTCTGCTTTAAATTTCTGATTTGATCGTGTTATATTTTTATTGTTTTGGAGAAACTGTAAAAACAAGAAATATATAAAAACACCTTGGAATGTTAGCATTGAACAGTCTCCTTTTTTATTACATTTTTTGTTTTACAATTACCTTAAATAATATTTTTCATATATACACGTATGTGAACGTAATTTTCTTCATCTTTTGCAGGCGGCAGCGACAGATCTCCGATGTTTACTCGTCGGAGTAGGAAGGATGACTGATCCGGCAACTGTCCAAATCAATCCTTTTACGACTTTACAGATAGCGAACGACCACCATTTCAAAATTTAAGTCTATCGGAAAATAAATTAAAAATACTTGTTGCTTCGTAGGTGTACCGTGGGGCGTTTAACGGAACGTACCATTGTTAAAACAGCTGCTTATTTAACTTCTCGTACATCTATTTCGTTCAAGTGAATTCGAAATTATCAAAAGTATTAAGTTGGAAGTTTTCATCTGTGAAAAGAGAAGGCAACCCTCAAATTCATTCAAGGGTTCGTTTTTATTGACATTACACGTTACGACGCAACTCAGATGCAACCACTCTGAGATTAAAATTAGAAATTGTTGAAACTTTAGGTTAAAATTATTTCATGTTTCTCGCGCGTTACGATCTTCGAAATGTTTAAACGAATTGGTGTGTTTGTGTGTGTGTATCCATACATACATACCTGTCTGCCGTCTGGCAAGAATAATGAAAATTTCATTCATGGACGTAGCATAAATATACGGAAAAATTTTTTATAATTTTATCGCCAAACAATATGAAATTACTTTAAACAATATGAAATGAACTTACAAAGCTGTAAGTGACAATTGTTTTTCCCCCTCTAGTTTAACTCCATCTATTAATAATTACGTCTTAAAGGAATGGCTGTAAAATAGCAACTTGCGGAATAATGAATTGAAATGGACAAATGAAGATAGAAAAAATTAAAATAGGCTTTATCTTATAGAGAGTGTTGTTCAAAATGATATAGACGGTACAGTCCATTATCGTGTCTGAGGTGGTGCTTATATATAGTTCCATCTTCTTGTGTTTCCAAGAACCTGTATGGGATTTGACAAGACTCAGGATCAATATTGTACTCCTATTTAAAGAATTCAATAAATTCAATTATCAAATTAAATTTTTTCACCATTTATTCTGATCCTCACTGTTTTGCATATATTAACGAGATATTCTGTCATCCTCGATAATCTCATCACAATGTTACCCATAATAATGGATAGATACGATCTCAAAGGAAAAATTTCTTTTTGGTGTTATTCTTCTTTTTGCCATTCGATTCCGCTTATCGGTCATTCTATATACCTCATCTCTCCCTTGTGATTATTTTACTTTGTCAGCATCAAATTTGGTTTATCTTCTTTTCAAGGAGGACCTTATGTTTGGTACATATTTATTCATAGTTATATAATTTTCGTGAAGACATCGCCGCCATTATCAAGAAAAGAAGGCTTCAAATATTGTATTTCAAAGAAAAGAGTATCTAAAGGAAGAGCTATCTTCCTACAACATTTATAATTTTTACTTTGAGCGATGTCGACCATTTAATCGCACAACGATAGTAACAAAACAATATAATAGATCGATACTATGTTGGGATATTATGTAAACGTTTATTATATGTACGCTTATGGAGATAATTAATCATTCGAGTAAATTTTAGAAAAATTCCAGATAAATTTGTTATATTATATTACAACTAAATATAATGAAGTCGTTTCCATACTCGGTTATACATAATGAGAAAAAAACAAATCGTGAAAGATAATATTTTCCGAGCAACTAAATAGTTTGGAGCGTATAATAAAAATAAATTTTTAGGAAAATGTACTCGTTCCTATGAAAGTATTAAATTAGTCGTGTTACTTCGATCTGCAAATTAAATAATACATCTAAATATGTAATTAAAATACACTGCTAATATTATTATCGAAATCTCTACTTCGTTTAATAGGAGGAAAACAAATTAAAAAATACCTTTTTTCTTATCAAAATGAGGAGGGAGACATACGCATGCACGCCCATAGAACCGCACACGTAATCCCGCGAACATGGACTAGCGCGCATGAGCGAACTCAAGAGCACAGGTCCATGGGAAGGGGTAATAAGAAATCGTTTCACACGAAGGTACTTGACGATACGTTTGGAAGAACGTAATTTATACATGCTTTTTTATTAAATCCCAATCGAAGTGTATTTGCGCTAGCCAGTAAATTAATTCGTTCATATATCTATATTTCTGAAAAACGTTCATTATAACATATGTTCAAGTACATGACGTGAATATTCCGACAAACAATTTAGAAACATTCAACCAAACGCTTCGCCTCTTTTTAATAATGTTGATTAATTATTTAAATTGACGATATAACGATGACACGGTGAGGTAAACGTGCACTGAATATTTGACGCAAAATTTAAATGTGTTCCCGGGCTAACACTACTATCCCGGATAACGGAGATTCTTTTGATCGTACAAGCAGATTTAATCATTTTCGAGGATAAACCTGTCTGAGTATCATTCCAATTCCACTTTAATTCAGATGCGGTTTGCCACGGCGAACAGCCCTTCAATAAATCTCTCCCACCACACTCGACTATGTCCCGTAGCTAAAGCCGCTTATCTTTGGACCCTTTCAATAAAATATATTCCGTCTCCTCGTACCACCATTCGAATAAAGTTTTGTAAAACAGCGCCGATATTAATCCCGCAAGGTTCGTCGTCGCCGCCAATATAAACGTTTCATCTTCTTCCTCCTCCTCATACTGGTTAATCTCGATCACGTAATGAAGACGGGATGGAACACAATACTATGCATCACGAAAAGACGAGGACGATGTTTGAAAAGGAAACGCTTTCCTCTCAAACCCAGAACGTTGATTCCTAGTATCGCTAAAAAGCATTAAAAATGTTTTGGAAATCGTTGATAACTTTAGATAGTAGAATTCCGCCGATCGATACTATGTAATTGAGGGTTAGCGCATAAGATATATGGACATGTGTTTTCTTTTCTTCCTTTCTCTAAATGCGAGCTATAATATAAAGCGTGAAGTTACTATCGAAGAAATGTAAAAAAACCCTGTAAATGTGAATGCACAACGCTTTCGATGATAACACGCGACAACTTAGCAAGCTAAATGCTTGATATTCCATGACAGATGAAGAATCTGTTTCGAAATGCTCGACGAAGGCTTCTTCGAAACTATTTTCTTACAAATGTATTTGTTCCTAGGAAGGTACTAACTTTAAGGATCATAATGAAAACACAGATACCTCTCATACTGATCAATTTACCCACGATCTTATTTTTATTATGATCGATGAAAATATTGTTTACATAAACAAAATATTTGGCCGATTTTGTCAGATAGGAATCAAAAATATGTATAATGACGACTCACAAGATATTTTTATCATGAGAGAATACCAATAAAAGGATTAATTTCATTTCTTAAATGTATGGTAGGGACAGATCAATAAAAATGCAGCAGAAGCAATCGTCACAATATTCGAATGGTCATGCAATGTGGATTACTTTATATGACAGTTACATAGAAATCATAATAATATGTCGAATTAAAAGGGATTTATCGAGATATTCATTTCCTCCCAACTCATATACTTTTCGGTTGTTTCAGCCGTGTCGGCCGCGGAATAGATTATTTTAATTGACTTGCGTAAAACACATTGAAATGAAATACGTAAAACAGAAGAGAATGATATAACGAAAAAATTAATTTAATTCTCATTGATGAATATTTTCAACGACAAGAACTGGATGAAAAATATTTGCCTATTTTCAAAATACTTTAATCAATTTCTAATTTCTTGTTAAATTAGTAAAAGTAAGGAGAAAAGGGAACGAAAGAAGGAATAAAGAGGAAAGATAATGATACGTCCTAGTTAATAGACATCAATAGAGAAATTCATTTCCTCACAGTTTATGACCTTTTATTTTCTTTCGAACATATAACAGGAGATATTGATTAATCGATTTAAAGCGTAATAACCCTTTGCAGAGGGCGTATTCTTTGACGCTATGCTAACGAACGATAGCGAAGAGCGGGGGAAAAATACCGTCTATCAGAGCAGGCCGATAAAGCTTTACGTCATTCCTTCGGTGGTGGTCGAACTGATAATATGTGAGCAAGTGTCGTACAATAAATATTCGTCTTGCGTATACTTTATACGTTCCAGAGGGTAGTTTTACAAGCGGTTCAGGCGGTGGAAACAATTTCTTCGTTCTCACTAGTCTTTTGTTTATGTTATCAATATAAGGTAAATTTATCAGTGGTCATTAATATGTGATTTATTATAAAATTTCAATTATATTTTATCGAAATGAAACTGATTGTCGTGATCAATACCAACATTATAATTATTTGTTGCTTTTCGGTGAAGGTATTTTATATTTCTTAAAGGCGCGTAATTAGGTTTATCTTTGTTACCTACACAATTGGATGAGCAGTTCAATGCCTATCGTGAGTCTTTACTAACCTAGGAATTTTAAATTATTATATAGATAGAATAGAGAAAACGAAGGTGCAGTTCCAATAGTCGAAGTATTGCAAAGGAGTCCAATGGACTTACATTTGAATTTAATTCCAAAGAAGATACACGAAATTCAACTACGCTCAACGTCGTAATGAAATATTCCACATCCCAAGTGAAACATATTTACATCGGTATTTCCTGCTCTTCCGAACATGAGTTCTACATCGATAGTACAAGTGCTCTGTTTACCGAAAGGTAAGATGTTTTAGAGATAAGATATAAATTTTTTATTCTGAAATGTAATTTGAAATATTTAATCTCTATCATAAGTATATTTTACAATAATTTATTGAACTTTTACATAGATTTTATGAAGTCGACGAAAGTATTTCCATTTCAAAATGAATCCATTTCAAATAATCCATATGATATACACCAAATTGGCGAGAAAAGCATCTAATTATCCGGGGTATGGAAACACCGTGACGCCAATGCTAACGCAATACTATAGCAACGATCAACTTGAATATTGGATTTTAATAAACGAGGTATGAAAAGATCAGATATAAGTAATTTGTCACATATCTTATACAATTTTCTACATGAATTTTATCTTTTATAATATAGCGCATTGGATTGTGAAAGCGGAAGAGTGATTCAAGAAGGAATTCGAGAACGAAGAAAACGAACGCGAAGAAAGAACACTGTTAGCTAAATACCGAAGATGTCGTGTGAGAACGATGAAATTGTTTCTCCCGTTTTAATTGCTTATAAAAGTATTCTTTCGGACTTATGAGGTATATGCACTGGCGACTATTTCCCGTGTGGCACTCACTTGCGTATTACTGGTTCGAAAACCACCGAAGGAATGACGTTCCCTGGCGAAATTAATATCATGTCGTCCCCTTATATAACCATGCTTCCTAGCTAGGGGATGACAAATTTCCCCTCTCCTGTAGTTATGTAGTTATATACTCATGTCCTCTATGTACGTGAAAAATTATTTCAAATCTTGTAACCTTCTAATGAAATTGACCATAATTCTTCCCATTCTTAATTCAAATAAACATGTAAAACACTATTTTTTTTTAATTTAAATTATGTAAATAATTATATATTGGGTATATTAATTACAGCTAAATAACCGCATATTCTTTAATTATAATATAATTAATTATTATGAAAATTTTTTGTAAAAATAATTACAATAGTTATAATTATTGTAATTATGAACATTAATTTCTATGATATTACTCATAATTTATCAAATTTATCAAAATTATCAAAATTAATCAAATTTGTAATGTTTTTTCTTTAGTAAGTTCAAGTTATACTTAAAAATAGTGTTCTAATATTATTAGATATTAATGATATTACAATTTTCATACTATGTAATGCCTATTCTAGAATCTTCTGTCGTATGCGAAGACGGAGAAAATCGTCCGTCATATTTCTTTGTTTACTGATATTATATTTTCAGAAAAATCCCAGAAATAATAAGTGAGAAAATCAAAAGTGTTATATTATTTTGGTGTATACTGTTTCGTGATGTCGAAATATACAATTTGAGCCTTCAACCCGTTTACTTACTTATTTCTTTTCTAATCACTCAATATCGTACTATCTAAGATTATCAACTTCTCCCGAACTTTTTAATGCTTCCCGGAGAGACTGTAAAGCAACGTGTTAGATTTAAAGGCCAAATGTTCCGTTTCGAAAAGTCGTTCTTGTCTTTAATTTATCCGTAAAGATCCATATCCTGTTCATTATGTGACTGAAATAAAGCAGAAAGAAGACGAAAAAATTTATAGTGCCAGTGACAACGAGCAATCACGAGATTAATATGGCGCTGTTTTCGAATGTTTCATTCGAATGGTAATATGAAGAGACGGAAAATCCCGTTCTCAAAGGATCGAAGTGGGTTTTAGCTAGAGGATACAATCGATTGTGTTCAGAAAGATTTGTCGAAGGGCCGTCCGATGTTGCAAGCGGGACCTTGTTCAAAGGAGAATCGAAATGGAACGGAGGGAGGTTTATATTGGAAAAGAATTAAAGCTGCTGCGACGATTAAAACATTCACCGTTTGTATATGATATAATAGTATCAAATACTAAAAATATATCCGAAATACTTTAAAATCAGAATAGATTTAAACTATACATGAAATATGAAATCCACGTTTAGATCACTCTGTCATTATTGTTCGCTCAATTTAAATAATCATTCACTATAATTAAAAACAGAAGAAATGTTGAGTTCCATGTTGTTCCAAACTGTTTGCCAAAATAATCACACGGTCTTCAAAAATATTCATAATATTTAATATACGTTTTTCGATGATATAGGAATTTAAACGAAATAATTTGCTAGGTAGAGCGAATTCTCTTGTTAACGGGTATTGATCGGTATTTAACGACCTGCATGTAGGTAATACCTACTCTCATACATATAGTCAAGGACCGTTATATTGATCGATTTATTATTACAACCCTCCATACACCAGCGGGATTACGTGCGCCAGTTCAAGTGGGCGGGGATGAGTGGACGTGTCTGCGTTCCTCTGCTTTATTTCGAAAACAAAACAGGTAATTTTTCATTAGTTTCCCTCTTATCAAACCATGCAGACAAATCGATAACACGATTAGCAGTATAATTCAATTATCTATTTATGTATAGCATTTAATTACCCGTTCAAGTCTCCTGCAGAACGATGTACCACGACTGATTACATACTTCTATATAAACGAGTATATTTTTCGTGGATAATCGTGATAATTGTTCCTTGTCACGTAGTCATTGTTTCACAATATCGAGTCGACGGAGGAAATATAAAAGTTTGCATAAAGTGAAATAAAAGGCGACGGACATGTGTTACAATATTTGCTATGCAGTTGTCTTCAACTACTGCAAATGTTCAAATTACCAAGTTCTATGAAAAGAATATGAGTCGGTCTTACAGAAAAGAAGTACGTTCAAACGGTCAACAACACTTCTCTAAACCGCTTAAATGAAGTGATAAGGACTTGTCTGCAATGGTACACGAGTACGCCTCGTACGATGCAGTGATATTTGATGGAGTAAACAAGTAATCATAAAACTGAGGAGATATTTTCGAAGCTGAACTCGCTTCGTATTGAAACTTTTAGTGAAATAGATAGTTCCCAAGACTAATAAGTCAGAAAATCAGAAACGTAATATTCTTTTGGTATATATCGTTTCGCGATTTCGTAAGATACAATTTGAGACTAGCAGCGCTTTCAATTACTTACTTTTTTTTCATTAAGAGAATGGCAAAATATCCAAACAATAGTGAGTTTCGTGTCATAAGTAATACCAAAGAGGAATTCCAGAGAGACATTTATACAGATACGTTAGAAAAAATAAATATTATTCGGGTAAGAAAACGATAAGAGTGATAGTGATTACGTCCAACAAAAAAACGGAGAGATCTCGTACATAATGCGAGGGATGATAATGTGGAAAGAGAATTGATTCAACATTTATCATAGACATCGTAGAAAATTATAATGAACAAAATTATGATTCTTTTGCAAAAACATATGATCCCCCATGTCTACAAATTCCTCTAATACCGGGTATTGATCGGGACTTAACGATCTGCACGTACGCCTTTTCTCCTACCTATCGTCCAGCACCATCATATTAAACGAGTAATTACCTCTCCTCGTGAACGTGCGCATTTACGTGAGCGAGTTCAAGTGGGCGTGTCTGCGTACTTCTCCTCTCATATTTTCAAAATAAGAAAGGTATCTTTTCATTAGTTTTTCATCTCATCAAACCAGCCAGAGAATTCGATAATACTATTAGCGGTATAATTCAATTATCCATTTAGCTGTATCATTTAATTACCTGGTTAATTCTTTTGCAGATCCATCTACCACGACTGATTTGACTCTTCTCTATGAACGGTTACATTTTCCTAGAAATTTACTCCCTATTGGAGAATGCAAAACAATAATCCCATTATACCTCCAGTTATCGAATATTTCATATAATATGTTCCAAATCAATTGGTTCCTAAAAAAATAGTCCAATGCTCTGCAAAATAAGTAATAGTTATCAAACAATGAATCTAAATAGACAATTGAACTATAGAGCTAATCTCCAATTATCTGCTTCACCTGATGATAGGAATACAAATGAAAACATATTTTCTTTATTATCAAGAGAAGACAGGAGTTGTATGCATACACGCACACAAGACCGCGCACTCAATCCCGACCCCTCGAACTGGCGCAGATAGGCGCGCACCAGAGCACACGCAGAGAGAGAGAATAACGGTGGGGTTAAAACGAAAGTACTTGGCTAAATAAGTACAGGAGTAGGAATTAATAGCAGATAATTCGCGCTACGCACCAAATCACTTCGTGCGAATTTCAATAATCATGAAAATCGCCAATTAAATATTACGAATATTTTTCAACTAGATGTCGTGAATATTACGACAACCAATTCAGCATTTCTCCTTTCTGAATTATATCCAACGATTACTCAATTTAAATCGATGGAATAACGATGACGTGAAATGGACTTTCCATTTCCCATATAGCTTAAAAGTATTCCCCTATTAACGTTATTACTTTCAAAAAAGATGAACCTTCTCATCGTCCCTGCATGTTAAATTGTTTTGTATACCTCCCTCAGTTTCATTTTAATTCCCCTTTGACCCTTGCCCCTCTTGGAACTTCTGACGAACCCTCTACAAATCCTTCTGAGCACAATCGCATATACCCTCCAGCTAAAGCCGCTCACGAGTGGTTCTTTTGAAAAAGCCAAATCCCTCCCATTTCCACGTACCACCGTTCCAAACTTTATAAAACAGTTCCATGTTGGTCTTTCAAAACTTCTTCGGAAAAAAACAAATGTTTTTTCTTCTTTTTCCTTCTCCTAGGTATTCCATTTGTACACAAGTGCAAAAGCACGATGTTCCTTCTTTGGTTAGATCTTCCAACTGCTTCTTGAGAAACTCTTCTGCTTTTATGATGCCCTATATAATAAAAGGTGATATTAATAAAGAAAATTGGATAAGATACGTGACCAGTTACTTATATCTATTCTCCTCGTACCTTGTGTATCAAAATTCAATATCCAAGTCGATGGTTTCTATAGTAATGCTCTAGCAATAGCAGCATGTAGCTTCCATACACAAGATAATTAGGTTCGTCTCTCATCAACTTGGTTTCCACATCATTTGAAAGATTCGTAATAAATTCGTGAGCAGCATCAGCTTCCTCCGCCGCATTTACGATCTGACACATTAAATGACGTAAAGAGTAAGACACGTAAAGCAAAATTCTATGAGAAAATATTAATTTTATTCATATATTATTATTCACCTGCTCTCCTTCATCCAGCATCTTGCTTCCCACATTTAATGTTCTTCATTACAGTAGTTGAAAAATAAGTGGATTCTAGATTTATATGCACTAATATAATACATTAAGGATAGCTAAAGTTAAGAGACCTAATGACCCTCTCATAAATAGAAATAGTCCCGTCGCCATCATAAAATCTGTGTAAAAATTTAAGAAATTATTATAAAACGTACCTATGATCTTTTAATATTCCATATTACACTTTGGAATAAAAAATTTATATTTTATCTCCAAAATATCTTACCATTCGATAAACACAGCAATGATTGATTGACCATTATCATATACGATTAAGGAGGAAAATGTTTTCGTTTCTTATTGAAGTTCGGCCATCTATACTATTCTTTTGGGAGGTATCGTCGGATGTGCGAAAGAACAGGAAGTGCAATGAAAATATGTTTCACTTCTGGTGTCGAAAGTTTAATTATCAAGTTGAGTGTAGTTGAAATTCTCGTGTCTTCTCTAGAAGTAATTTCTATTCAGATAGCAGTCGATTCTGCTCCTTCGCAACAATTCAAGACTATTGGAACTGCTTTCGCCTCCGTTTCGTCTTCGATTACTCTGGAAGAGTTTGCAATTCGTAGATTAGTCGAGAGTCATGACAGACGCTCAATTGTTCATTTAAATTGTGCAGTCATCAAAGGTAAATCGGGTTACGCCCTTTTAAGCGATATAAAATTTCTTCACCGAGAAGAAACAAAATAATAATTAAGATGGTATCGATCACGAAAATCTGTTTCATTTCCGTAATATTGTATTGAAATTTTATAATAAGTTACATACTAACGATTACCGATTAATATTACATCGATAAGGAACAAAAGACTAGTGAGAATGAAGAAATTGTACCGTTTGGATTGCTTGTAAGTTTCCTTTGGGACTGAATATTATTAAGTGTAGACGCGATTATTTAGCACTTACTTACTTACTTATTACTCCTTCAAAAATTATTGAAAGGATGACCTTCGCAGACGGGGCTCCTCTCCAAATCGTCCCGTCCGAAGACCAAGCTAATTTTCGAGGCGCGGCTCGGTGGAAGGGGTTATAGCATTCAGGCGGAACAATCAATACCACGTATTACACGATAGAGAGAGCGGAAGGTCATAGGTCATGAGGAAGTAAATTTCCGATCGGGTCATTATCAACTGGACAAATTATTTTCCTTTTTTTGCTTCTGGTCTTTTCTGTTTCTTTCAGCCATTGTTTGTTTATTATATACAACTAGAAGTTAACTAAAGAACTTTGATAATCGGCTTTTAATATTTTTCTTGTTTTTAACGTTAAAAATATTTATCAATAAGTATTAATTTCGAGAAAGAAATGTTTCTTGAAAATTTGTTTCGTAACATTACCTTCTATTCTCTTTGTTTATTTACGTTAACAAGCCTCTCTCTTTCTCTATTACGCAGTGCCAGAGAATATGGATTCAGAGATAATAATTAGTTATATTTATTTTTCATTTCGCGTAATTCATTTGAATGCCCTTTACGCAATGCATAACGATAACTTCCTATTCCGCGGTCGAAAGAGCCAAAAGGGTTGTGAATGGGGGGAAACGGATTTGTCGACCAATTCCTTTTATCTCGACTTACCGCCGCCCTCTCCAATAACCAACCCAATGAAATAATCCACATAGTATAATTACATAATGTACGAAACGCTTTTGCTTCGATTAATTCATAGCGCCCTACCAAGAGTTAATATTAAATGAAAAGGAATTAATTTGTTTATCGTTTTCTCTTAATTAAAATAGCTTGTAAACGTTATTATACACATATTTAATTGCCATCTGTCAAACGTCGGCCCAAAATGATATTTATGCAAACAATATTCTCTTCCGTTTTCTTTTTTTCATAATAAAAATGGTATAGTCGGCGAAGTAATCAGCATGAGAAGTATCTAATCGTCCTTTGTAATTTTCAGTTTTTTGTTACAATACATCGACAGGGACGCGATGTTTTATGTTATAGCACGAATTTTGAAAAGTGAAAAAACAATACATATCCATATATCTCATGCATGGAGAGCACACATTCAATTACCCATTATCGATCGGTGATATTGTATTATCAAAGATTATCAACGTCTTCCGAAACTTTTCCAGTGCATCTAGGAAATACCATAAATCATCGTGCTGGAATCAGTAGCAAGGCATTTCCTTTTGAAACATCGTCCTTGTCTCTAACTTTCCCGTGATAGCTTGTTGAATACCGTGTTCGTCTACTGATCGACATTAAAGGAGAAGAGAAAGAGGAAGACAAAAGTTATAATGACCATGAGCACAAACCTTCTCGAGACCGATGTAGTACTGTTTCACTAAGCTACGTTCAAATGCTGGTACGGGGCTAGGGAATATGTCCCATCAAAGGATCCCAAAATGAAACAGCTTCGGTAAGAGGATTTAATCGATTGCGATCGGAAAAGTTCAACGAAGGGACATCCGAAGGTACACGCGGATCGTGAATCAAAGAAGAATTTTTGCTCTAATGAGGGAATATTCCTTTCTAGAAAAGAAGATTTCTTATCAATAATAGCGTTGACAGTGTTCTTGGATATCGAACTATGTTTATTTTGATAGCAATTAGTTAGAAAATTATGTTCACCGTAACGATATTTATTTCAACGCCATGGGTGAAATTGGGAACGATAAGGAAAATCTTGGGCGATTAAGAATGATTTCAGAAAGGAAGATCTGCGAATCGATGTTGAAGAAGAAGAAGAGGAAGAAAAAAGAGATACAGGAGATGAAGGTGTCCAAGAGGAGTGTGTAGATTATTTGTCCACGCTCGCTCACGATTTAATCGAAGATAGATTTTATCTCGACGATGATGATTCCACAGATAAATTTAATTCTAATCGTATAGATGTTTGTCCTTGGCCGAACATTGACTTTGTAAATTCCGATATAAATTGGAAAATTTCTAACACGGTGTATCGTGAGAACGAAGTTAAATGGATCATCGAGACCTATCGGGAAAAATAAAAATAATAAGCAAAAAACAGAAAATGACATCGAGAATAGATACGATTATGAGAATGGAAGGTTTAATCATGGATTGAAGAATGAGCGCTGGAAAATAGAAATGAAATCAAGGTAGGTATAAATGATTAAAATTTCAAAATTATTAAACCTGTAGGGATGATTAAAGGATTTACCGATTTGTCCCATATTTACCTTGACATCGTTATACCATGAAATTAAATTAAGTAATCATTCCTTTAAATTAAAAATAGAAGATATGTTGAATAAACCTTCTTAATTATTTGTCATAATATTCACATCGCGTGCTTAAGAAATATGCATAATATTTAATTTACGCATTAGTGTAATATTGTAAAAAGAACGATGTAATTTGCTACGTAGTCAGGATTCTCTTGTTAGTACGTTTTGATAGGGATTTGAACAAAATGCATCTGCGTATTACGGTCTTCCCTACGTATCAAGTACGTTCGTTTTAATCGATTCGGTATTATTCCTCTCCATCCGTGATTCGGCACGCTTGGATGGGCCAGTTCAGGTGGACGGGAATGGGTGACGCTGTCCTGTGAGCGTACCTCTCGTGTCTGATTTTGAAAACATGAAAGGTGTTTTTTCATTTGTCTTTCCCTTATCAAACCAATGACGGAATCGGACAATTGGATGTGAACATTGTATAACGCAATTATCTATTTAAATACATCATTTAATCACTCGGCTACATCTTTTCATAGCTATGGGCGCGAAACTGATTTAATTATTCCGTTCGAACGAGTACATTTTCCTTGATATTAGCTCCCTGTTGAAGAAGTGGAAACAATGATCCAATAATCCCTCCAGTTATCTAATATTTCGTATATTATGTTCCAAACCAATCAATTGCTTGGAAGATATTTTATTACTCAATCTTTATTTGAGAATTGTTTATTTCTATTACGCATAACCGAGCATGGCGACAATTTTATTATATTTCTAGTAAGATGACATTTGTAGTTTCCGAATGTATTGTCTCTACGACTCCTTTGTTATATAAATACGATCTCAAAGGGGAAATTTCCTTTTGGTTTTATCTTTCCTTTTTCCATTCGGTTCCGCTTATCGGTCTTTTTCTATACCTCATCTCTCCCTCCTGCTTAGTTTCTTTTGTAAGCATCGACTTTACTTTATCTACTTTTCAAGCAGAACCTTATGCGTGGACATTATCAAAAAAAGGAGACTTCCAAAATTGTATTTAAAAGAAAAGAGTATCTGAAAGAAGAGCTGTCTTCTTACAACATTTATCATTTTTACTTTGAACGATGTCGACCATTTGATCGAACGACGATAGTAAGAAAACAATATAATAGATCTATACTACGTTTGAGGAATGGCCACAATATGCAAATGTTTATGATATGTACACTTATACAAATATTTAATCATTCGAGTAAATATTAGAAGAATGCTAAATACATTTGTCATATTATATTACTAGAAATATAACGAACTCGTTTCTACACTCGCTTATACGTAATGAGAAATGAAAAGATCGAAAAAGATAATATTTCTGGAGGAACTAAATAGTTTGGAGCGTAATATACGAAATATTTGATTCCTCGAAGTATAATTGGATATTTCTTTGAAATTGTCCAGTCTGGAATAAATTTGTAGGAAAACGTACTCGATCCTTTGAAAATTAGTCGTGATACATCGATCTGCAAATTAAATAATACATATAAATAGGTAACTAAAATACACTGCTATTATTGTTATCGAACTTTTTTTAATGAGACGGAAACAAATGAAGAAATACCTTTCTTCTTATCAAAATGAGAAAGGAGATATAAGCATGCACGGCCACAGAACCGCACACGTAATCCCGCCCACATGAACTAGCGCGCATGAGCGAACTCAAGAGCATTGCTACATGAAGTGGGGTAATAAAAAATCGATTACCATGAAGGTACTTGACGAAACGTTTGGAAGAACGTAATGTATACATGCTTTTTCATTAAAACCCAATCGAAAGGTATTTGCGCTACGTAGTAAATTAATTCGTCCAAATACCTATATTTCTGAAAAACGGTCATTATATATTGTTTTTAAGCAAATGTCGTGAGTATTCCGACAAACAATGTAGAAACATTGAACCAAACGCTTCGTCTCTTTTTAATTACGTTGATTAATTATTTAAATTGACGTTTTAACGATAACACGGTGAGGTGAACGTGCACTGAATATTTGACGCAAAATTTACATGTGTTGCCAGGCTAACACTACTACCCCGCAAAACGGAGAATTTTTCGATCGTACAAGCAGATTTAATCGTTTTCAAAGATAAACCTGTCTGAGTATCATTTCAATTCCACTTTAATTCAGATGCGGTTTGGTACGGCGAACAGCCCTTCAATAAATCTCTCCCACCACACTCGACTATGTCCCGTAGCTAAAGCCGCTTATCTTTGGACCCTTTCAATAAAATATATTCCGTCTCCTCGTACCACCATTCGAATAAAGCTTTGTAAAACAGCGCCGATATTAATCTCGCAAGGTTCGTCGTCGCCGCCAATATAAACGTTTCATCTTCTTCCTCCTCCTCATACTGGTTAATCTCGATCACGTAATGAAGACGGGATGGAACACAATACTATGCATCACGAAAAGACGAGGACGATGTTTGAAAAGGAAACGCTTTCCTCTCAAACCCAGAACGTTGATTCCTAGTATCGCTAAAAAGCATTAAAAATGTTTTGGAAATCGTTGATAACTTTAGATGGTAGAATTCCGCCGATCGATACTATGTAATTGAGGGTTAGCGCATAAGATATATGGACATGTGTTTTCTTTTCTTCCTTTCTCTAAATGCGAGCTATAATATAAAGCGTGAAGTTACTATCGAAGAAATGTAACAAAACCCTGTAAATGTGAATGCACAACGCTTTCGATGATAACACGCGACAACTTCGGAAGTTAAATGCTTGATATTCCATGACAGATGAAGAATCTGTTTCGATCGACGAAGACTTCTTCGAAAGTATTTTCTTACAAATGTATATGTTCATAGGAAGGTAGTATCTTTAAGGATCATAATGAAAAAACAGATACCTCTCATACTGATCAATTTACCCACGATCTTATTTTTATTATGATCGATGAAAATATTGTTTACATAAACAAAATATTTGGCCGATTTTGTCAGAAAGGAATCAAAAATATGTATAATGACGACTCACAAGATATTTTTATCATGAGAGAATACCAATAAAAGGATTAATTTCATTTCTTAAATGTATGGTAGGGACAGATCAATAAAAATGCAGCAGAAGCAATCGTCACAATATTCGAATGGTCATGCAATGTGGATTACTTTATATGACAGTTACAAAGAAATCATAATAATATGTCGAATTAAAAGGGATTTATCGAGATATTCATTTTCTCCCAACTCATATACTTTTCGGTTGTTTCAGCCGTGTCGGCCGCGGAATAGATTATTTTAATTGACTTGCGTAAAACACATTGAAATGAAATACGTAAAACAGAAGAGAATGATATAACGAAAAAATTAATTTAATTCTCATTGATGAATATTTTCAACGACAAGAACTGGATGAAAAATATTTGCCTATTTTCAAAATACTTTAATCAATTTCTAATTTCTTGTTAAATTAGTAAAAGTAAGGAGAAAAGGGAACGAAAGAAGGAATAAAGAGGAAAGATAATGATACGTCCTAGTTAATAGACATCAATAGAGAAATTCATTTCCTCACAGTTTATGACCTTTTATTTTCTTTCGAACATATAACAGGAGATATTGATTAATCGATTTAAAGCGTAATAACCCTTTGCAGAGGGCGTATTCTTTGACGCTATGCTAACGAACGATAGCGAAGAGCGGGGGAAAAATACCGTCTATCAGAGCAGGCCGATAAAGCTTTACGTCATTCCTTCGGTGGTGGTCGAACTGATAATATGTGAGCAAGTGTCGTACAATAAATATTCGTCTCGCGTATACTTTATACGTTCCAGAGGGTAGTTTTACAAGCGGTTCAGGCGGTGGAAACAATTTCTTCGTTCTCACTAGTCTTTTGTTTTTGTTATCAATATAAGGTAAATTTATCAGTGGTCATTAATATGTGATTTATTATAAAATTTCAATTATATTTTATCGAAATGAAACTGATTGTCGTGATCAATACCAACATTATAATTATTTGTTGCTTTTCGGTGAAGGTATTTTATATTTCTTAAAGGCGCGTAATTAGGTTTATCTTTGTTACCTACACAATTGGATGAGCAGTTCAATGCCTATCGTGAGTCTTTACTAACCTAGGAATTTTAAATTATTATATAGATAGAATAGAGAAAACGAAGGTGCAGTTCCAATAGTCGAAGTATTGCAAAGGAGTCCAATGGACTTACATTTGAATTTAATTCCAAAGAAGATACACGAAATTCAACTACGCTCAACGTCGTAATGAAATATTCCACATCCCAAGTGAAACATATTTACATCGGTATTTCCTGCTCTTCCGAACATGAGTTCTACATCGATAGTACAAGTGCTCTGTTTACCGAAAGGTAAGATGTTTTAGAGATAAGATATAAATTTTTTATTCTGAAATGTAATTTGAAATATTTAATCTCTATCATAAGTATATTTTACAATAATTTATTGAACTTTTACATAGATTTTATGAAGTCGACGAAAGTATTTCCATTTCAAAATGAATCCATTTCAAATAATCCATATGATATACACCAAATTGGCGAGAAAAGCAACTAATTATCCGGGGTATGGAAACACCGTGACGCCAATGCTAACGCAATACTATAGCAACGATCAACTTGAATATTGGATTTTAATAAACGAGGTATGAAAAGATCAGATATAAGTAATTTGTCACATATCTTATACAATTTTCTACATGAATTTTATCTTTTATAATATAGCGCATTGGATTGTGAAAGCGGAAGAGTGATTCAAGAAGGAATTCGAGAACGAAGAAAACGAACGCGAAGAAAGAACACTGTTAGCTAAATACCGAAGATGTCGTGTGAGAACGATGAAATTGTTTCTCCCGTTTTAATTGCTTATAAAAGTATTCTTTCGGACTTATGAGGTATATGCACTGGCGACTATTTCCCGTGTGGCACTCACTTGCGTATTACTGGTTCGAAAACCACCGAAGGAATGACGTTCCCTGGCGAAATTAATATCATGTCGTCCCCTTATATAACCATGCTTCCTAGCTAGGGGATGACAAATTTCCCCTCTCCTGTAGTTATGTAGTTATATACTCATGTCCTCTATGTACGTGAAAAATTATTTCAAATCTTGTAACCTTCTAATGAAATTGACCATAATTCGTCCCATTCTTAATTCAAATAAACAAGTAAAACACTATTTTTTTTTAATTTAAATTATATAAATAATTATGTATTGGGTATATAATTATAGCTATATAACTGCATATTCTTTTATTATAATATAATTAATTATTTTAAGAAAATTTTTTGTAAAAATAATTACAATAGTTATGATTATTGTAATTATCGAAAGTAATTGCTATGAAATTAATCATAATTTCATAAACGAAATTTGTCTTGTTTCTTCTTTCGTAAGTTATGCTTATTGTAAGTAATGCTTATTGTAAAATCTTCTGTCATATGCCGAGAAAATCCTTCGGCATATTCCTTTGTTTACTGATATTATATTTTCAGAAAAATCCCAGAAATAATAAGTGATAAAATCAAAAGTGTTATATTGTTTTGGTGTATACTGTTTCGTGATGTCGAAATATACAATTTGAGCCTTCAACCCGTTTACTTACTTATTTCTTTTTCTAATCACTCAATATCGTACTATCTAAGATTATCAACTTCTCCCGAACTTTTTAATGCTTCCCGGAGAGACTGTAAAGCAACGTGTTAGATTTAAAGGCCAAATGTTCCGTTTCGAAAAGTCGTTCTTGTCTTTAATTTATCCGTAAAGATCCATATCCTGTTCATTATGTGACTGAAATAAAGCAGAAAGAAGACGAAAAAATTTATAGTGGCAGTGACAACGAGCAATCACGAGATTAATATGGCGCTGTTTTCGAATGTTTCATTCGAATGGTAATATGAAGAGACGGAAAATCCCGTTCTCAAAGGATCGAAGTGGGTTTTAGCTAGAGGATGCAATCGATTGTGTTCAGAAAGATTTGTCGAAGGGCCGTCCGATGTTGCAAGCGGGACCTTGTTCAAAGGAGAATCGAAATGGAACGGAGGGAGGTTTATATTGGAAAAGAATTAAAGCTGCTGCGACGATTAAAACATTCACCGTTTGTATATGATATAATAGTATCAAATACTAAAAATATATCCGAAATACTTTAAAATCAGAATAGATTTAAACTATACATGAAATATGAAATCCACGTTTAGATCACTCTGTCATTATTGTTCGCTCAATTTAAATAATCATTCACTATAATTAAAAACAGAAGAAATGTTGAGTTCCATGTTGTTCCAAACTGTTTGCCAAAATAATCACACGGTCTTCAAAAATATTCATAATATTTAATATACGTTTTTCGATGATATAGGAATTTAAACGAAATAATTTGCTAGGTACAGAGATTTCTCTTGTTAACGGGTATTGATCGGTATTTAACGACCTGCATGTAGGTAATACCTTCTCTCATACATATAGTCAAGCACCGTCATATTAAACGATTTATTATTATTAATCCATATACTAGCGGGATTACGTGCGCCAGTTCATGTGGGCGTGAATGAGTGGCCGTGTCTGCGTTCCTCTGCTTTATTTTGAAAACAAAACAGGTATTTTTTCATTAGTTTTCCTCTTATCAAACCACGCAGACAAATCGATAACACGATTAGCAGTGTAATTCAATTATCTATTTAGTTATAGCACTTAATTACCCGTTCAAGTCTCGTGCAGAACGGTGTACCACGACTGATTTTACATACTTCTATATAAACGAGTATACTTTTCGTGGATAATTGTGATAATTGTTCCTTGTCACCTAGTAATTGTTTCGCAAGATCGAATCGACGGAGGAAATATAAAAGTTTGCATAAAGTGAAATAAAAGGCGACGGTTATGTGTCACACTCTGCTATGCAGTTGTCTTCAACTACCGCAAATGTTTTGAATGAATTGAAATCCGGTAAAGAATAATGATGATTTACTATCAAGGAATAAAAAAGGTAGAAATGATATAAAGTGCTAAAGTGATATTTCCATTTATTAAATGATTTTTCCTTATATACACGGCGACATTTCGTCGCGCGAACGTAGTATATATTACATCATATTATACAGTGGTATTTGATTTATATGAATTTATATACATCGAGGGACAAATTTCTCGAAAAGAAATCAAAATCCTATTCTATAATTTTCTACGATATCCATGATAAGTTTTAAAGCAATTCTAGTACACCATTTTGTGCTTACTTTGACTTAGTTTGTCATAAACTCTTTCTGTAATCAATTAGTTCGGGAAAAAGTAAGGGCAGAGTATCGGACCAAATTCAATTCGTAACTCAGGTGAAAATCTTATTAGTTAATATTATATAAAAGCGTCCCATTTCTTAAATATTTTTTTATCTTCAACACTCCCCGAATACATATTTGGTTGCTCTTTTCTTTAATATTATTTCTTTTAATTTCAATTTTTTTTCACTTACTTATTTACGTTTTTTTTTTTAAATATTATTTCCATAGAATTATTTACAAATGGATTTTTTGACTTTCTCGTAAATAATAAGTTAAATAACATTTTTTTTTAAATTAAAGGAAAAGTAAACATTTATCAACCGTCGTGTTCACATTTATCTCTCTTGCGCAGATATATGAAAGTATGGAATCCGTATCAGTTGATTCACTTTCCCCATAGATATCTCATTGCTTCAATCTTAATGACATCTCTTTTATTATTTCAACTTATTTTTCAAGTTTCTCTTTAATTTTACTTTCATGTATATGCTTAGAGATGTTCAGATAGATATAAATACTTTAGCAACATGTAGACAAATGTGTGAACAAACAGGTATACAAATGTATTAGATTTTAGTATACAGTAAGATATATATGTATATATACATATATATAGATATGAATGTATGTATTTGTATATATATATATATATATATATATATATATATATATATATATATATATATATGTATAGAACCCGTCTGCCGCGTGAAAAGAACAATCAAGATTGCGTTCATGAACACATCAGGCAGAGGAACAATTAATTACGCACATTTTTCTGAGGTTATCATATAGAATTGTAACGAAGGTCTATCGAAAATGGTTTTACGACCCTCTATTAACAATTCCGTCATAAAGGATTGCATAAAAGCAATCAACAAAACAATAAATTGAGAGAAACAAAAAATTCGAGTATGTTTTATCTTATCGAGTGTATGTTGTTTAAGACGATATAGATGACATAGAATTCATTATCGTAATTGATTAATTGCTGATATACTACTCTAAGCCTATCCTTTCTGGATCTCTTTAGGATTTGCTTAATGACGACTGAATAAACAAATTTTACTCCCTTTCAAAGGATACAATAAATTCAAGAATCAAATCGAGCTTATTCTGCCACAATATAATTCTTATTGTAAAATCTTCTTTTGTAAAAAAATGTTTTCGTCGGAAGTTATATCTACTTCCATATTCCTGGAAAACATTTTCTCCATATATTACTTTCCTTCCTTGCAAAAAAATACATATTGATCAAGTTATCGAAGAATTCATTTTCGTTATTGCACGATAATAAAAACATGTACTCGGAGAAAATCTTTCGTCACATTTATGCTTTCCTAATATTACCTTCTTCTCTTTCCCGTATTTCCCCTCCGAGAGAACCATTCACTTAGTTAGTCAAGGAATGGTCAAAATACCAAGTCATATAAAAAGAATATCACTCAGTCTTACAGAAAAGAAGTACGTTCATAACGGTCTGAGGGCTTCTCTAAACCGCTTAAATAAAGTGACAAGGACTTGTCCGCAATGGTACACGAGTACGCCTCGTACGATGCAGTGATATTTGATGGAGTAAACAAGTAATCATAAAACTGAGGAGATATTTTCGAAGCTGAACTCGCTTCGTATTGAAACTTTTAGTGAAATAGATAGTTCCCAAGACTAATAAGCCAGAAAATCAGAAACGTAATATTCTTTTGGTATATATCGTTTCTCGATTTCGTAACATACAATTTGAGACTACAATTACTTACTTTTTTTTCATTAGGAGAATGGCAAAATATCCAAACAATAGTGAGTTTGGTGTCATAAGTAATACCGAAGAGGAATTCCAGATAGATATTTATACAGATACGTTAGAAAAAATTAATATTATTCGGGCAAGAAAACGATAAGAGTGATAGTGATGACATTCAACAAAAAAACGGAGAGATCTCATACATAATGCGAGGGATGATAATGTGGAAAGAGAATTGATTCAACATTTATCATAGACATCGTAGAAAATTATAATGAACAAAATTATGATTCTTTTGCAAAAACATATGATCCCCCATGTCTACAAATTCCTCTAATACCGGGTATTGATCGGGACTTAACGATCTGCACGTACGCCTTTTCTCCAACCTATCGTCCAGCACCATCATATTAAACGACTTATTACCTCTCCTCGTGAACGTGCGCATTTACGTGAGCGAGTTCAAGTGAGCGTGTCTGCTTGACGTACATCTCCTCTCTTATTTTCAAAACAAGAAAGGTATCTTTTCATTAGTTTTTCCTCTCATCAAACCAGGCAGAGAATTCGATAATAAGATTAGCGGTATAACTGAATTATCTATTTAGCAGTATCATTTAATTACCTGGTTAATTCTTTTGCAGATCCATCTAACACGACTGATTTGATTCTTCTCTATGAACGGTTACATTTTCCTAGAAATTTACTCCCTATTGGAGAATGCAAAACAATAATCCCATTATACCTCCAGTTATCGAATATTTCATATAATATGTTACAAATCAATTGGTTCCTAAAAAAATAGTCCAATGCTCTGCAAAATAAGTAACAGTGTTACCAACCAATGAATCTAAATAGACAATTGAACTATAGAGCTAATCTCCAATTATCTGCTTGACATGATGATAGGAAAACAAATGAAAACATATTTTCTTTATTATCAAGAAAAGACAGGAGTTGTAGCATACACGCACACAAGACCGGGCACTCAATCCCGACCCCTCGAACTGGCGCAGATAGGCGCGCACCAGAGCACACGCAGAGAGAGATAATAACGCTGGGTTTAAAACGAAGGTACTTGGCTAAGTAAGTACGGGAGTAAGTATTAACAACAGGTAATTCGCGCTACCCACCAAATTACTTCGTCCAAATTTCAATATTTATGAAAAATGCTAATTAAATATTACGAATATTTTTCAACTACATGTCGTGAATATTACGACAGACAATTTGAAAGATAGAATTCAGCATTTCTCCTTTCCTAATTATATCCAACGATTACTTAATTTAAATCGATGGAATAACGATGACGTGAATATGGACTTTCCATTTCCCATATAGCTTAAAAGTATTCCCCTATTAACGTTGTTACTTTCAAAAAAGATGAACCTTCTCATCGTCCCTGCATGTTAAATTGTTTTGTATACCTCCCTCAGTTTCATTTTAATTCCCCTTTGACCCTTGCCCCGCGTGGAGCTTCGGACGACCCTTCTACAAATCCTTCTAAGCATAATCGCCTATACTCTCCGGCTAAAGCCGCTCACGAGTGGTTCTTTTGAAAAAGCTAAATCCCTCTCATTTCCTCGTACCACCGTTCCAAACTTTATAAAACAGTTCCATGTTGGTCTTTCAAAACTTCTTCGGAAAAAAACAAATGTTTTTTCTTCTTTTTCCTTCTCCTAGGTATTCCATTTGTACACAAGTGCAAAAGCACGATGTTCCTTCTTTGGTTAGAACTTCCAACTGCTTCTTGAACAACTCTTCTGCTTTTATGATGCGCTATATAATAAAAGATGACATTAATAAAGAAAATTGGATAAGATACTTGACAAGTTACTTATATCTGTTCTCCTAGTACCTCGTGTATTAAAATTCAATATTGAAGCTGATGGTTTCTCTGGTAATGCTCTAGCAATAACCTCTTATCTTCATTGGAAGTAATTACAATTCAGATAACAGTCGATTCTGCTCCTTCCCAACGATTCAAGACTATTGGAACTGCTTTGGCCTCCGTTTCCTCTTCCGTATCTGTGGAAGAGTTTGCAATTCGTAGATTAGTCGAGAGTCATGACAGACGCTCAATTGTTCATTTAAATTGTGCAGTCATCAAAGGTAAATCGGGTTACGCCCTTTTAAGCGATATAAAATTTCTTCACCGAGAAGCAACAAAATAATAATTAAGATGGTATTGATCACGAAAATCTGTTTCATTTCCGTAATATTGTAATGAAATTTTATAATAAGTTACATACTAACGATTACCGATTAATAACAACATCGATAAGGAACAAAAGACTAGTGAGAATGAAGAAATTGTACCGTTTGGATTGCTTGTAAGTTTCCTCTGGGCGATTATTTAGCACTTACTTGCACATTACTCGTTCAAAAATTATTGAAAGGATGACCTTCGAAGGCGAGACTCTTCCCGAAATCGTCACATCCGAACACCCAGCTAATTTCCGAGAAGGGGCTTGGTGGATGGGGTTATTATGTTCTACACGGATCAATCAATACCACATATTACGCGAAATAAAGAACCGAAATGTCATGGTTCCAAAGGAATTCAATTTTTGTTTCAATTTTCAATTTTCGAATGATATTCTCATATACTGGACAAATTATTTTCATTTTCTTGATTCTGGTCTTTTCTTTTTTTCACACCCACTGTTCCTTACAATCTAGAATTAGAAATTAACTAAAGAATTTCGATAATCGGCTATTAATATTCTTCCCGTTCTTATCGTTAAAAATGTTTAATAAGAAGTGTAATTTCGAGCAAGTAATATTACTTGAAAATTTGTTTCGTGACATTACCTTCTGTTCTCTTTTCATTGTTCTAGTTAACAAGCGTCTCTCTTTCTTTATTAGACAGTGCAAAAGTATATGGATTCAAAGATAACAATTAGTTCTATTTATTTTTCATTTCGCGCAATTCATTTGAATGCTCTTTACGCTATGTATAACGATAACTTCCTATTCCGCGGTCGAAAGAGCCAAAAGGGATATGAGTGGGGGAAAACGGATTTGTTGACCAATCCCATTTATCCAGACATACCGCGGCCCTCTCTAATTAACTACCATATGAAATAATCCATATAGTACAATTACTAAATGTACGAAACGCTTTTGCTTCGATTAATTAGGAGCGCCCTACCAAGAGTTAATACTAAATGAAAAGGAATTAATTTTTTTATCATTTTCTCATAATTAAAATAGCTTGTAAACGTTATTATACACATATTTAATTGCCATCTGTCAAACGTCGGCCAAAAGTGATATTTATGCAAACAATATTTTTTTCCGTTCTCTTTTATTCTTAACAAAAATGGTATAACCGGCGAAGTAATCAGGGTGAGAAGTATCAATCGGCCTTTGAAATTTTTAGTTTTCTGTTACAGCTCATCGTCAGGGACATGATGCACTATGTTACAGCGCGAACTTTGAAAAGTGAAAAAACAATACATATCCATATATCTCATGCATGGAGAGCACACATTCAATTACCCATTATCGATCGGTGATATTGTATTATCAATGATTATCAACGTCTTCCAAAACATTTCCAGTGCTTCTAGGAAATACCATAAATCATCGTGCTGGAATCAGTAGCAAGGCATTTCCTTTTGAAGCATCGTCCTTGTCTCTAACTTTCCGGTGATACCATGTTCAATACCGTGTTCGTCAACTAATCGCAGTTAAAGGAAAAGAGAAACAGGAAGACAAAAGTTATAATGACCATGAGCACAAATCTTCTAGAGACCGGTGTAGTACTGTTTCACTAAGCTACGTTCACGTGAAGGTACGGGACTAGGGAATATATCCCTTCAAAGGATCCAAAGGTAAGCAGCTTCGGTAAGAGGATATAATCCACTGAGATCGGAAAAGTTCAACGAAGGGACATCCGACGATAAAGGCGAAGAGGAAGAAAAAGGAGATACAGGAGATGAACATGTCCAAGGTGAGTGTATAGATTATTTGTCCACGTTCGCTCACGATTTAATCGAAGACAGATATTATCTCGAGGATGATGATTCCACAGATAAATTTAATTCTAATCGTATCGATGTTTGTCCTTGGCCGAACATTGACTTTGTAAATTCCGATATAAATTGGAAAATTTCTAACACGGTGTATCGTGAGAACGAAGTTAAATGGATCATCGAGACCTATCGGGAATAATAAAAATAATAAGCAAAAAACAGAAAATGACATCGAGAATAGAAACGATTATGAGAATGGAAGGTTTAATCATGGATTGAAGAACGAGCGCTGGAAAATAGAAATGAAATCAAGGTAGGTTTAAATGATTAAAATTTCAAAATTATTAAACCTGTAGGGATGATTAAAGGATTTACCGATTTGTTCCATATTTACCTTGACATCGTTATACCATGAAATTAAATTAAGTAATCATTCCATTAAATTAAAAATAGAAGATATGTTGAATCAACCTTCTTAATTATTTGTCATAATATTCACATCGTGTGCTTAAAAAATATGCATAATATTTAATTTACGCTTTAGTGTAATATTGTAAAAACAACGATGTATTTTGCTACGTAGTCAGGATTCTCTTGTCAGTACGTTTTGATAGGGATTTGAACAAAATGCATCTGCGTATTACGGTCTTCCCTACGTATCAAGTACGTTCGTTTTAATCGATTCGGTATTATTCCTCTCCATCCGTGATTCGGCACGCTTGGATGGGCCAGTTCAGGTGGACGGGAATGGGTGACGCTGTCCTGTGAGCGTACCTCTCGTGTCTGATTTTGAAAACATGAAAGGTGTTTTTTCATTTGTCTTTCCCTTATCAAACCAATGACGGAATCGGACAATTGGATGAGAACATTGTATAACGCAATTATCTATTTAAATACATCATTTAATCACTCGGCTACATCTTTTCATAGCTATGGGCGCGAAACTGATTTAATTATTCCGTTCGAACGAGTACATTTTCCTTGATATTAGCTCCCTGTTGAAGAAGTGAAAACAATGATCCAATAATCCCTCCAGTTATCTAATATTTTGTATATTATGTTCCAAACCAATCAATTGCTTGGAAGATATTTTATTACTCAATCTTTATTTGAGAATTGTTTATTTCTATTACGCATAACCGAGCATGGCGACAATTTTATTATATTTCTAGTAAGATAACATTTGTAGTTTCCGAATGTATTGTCTCTACGACTCTTTTGTGAACAAGCAAACATTGAATGTAACACTATCATAATATTTATTATAACACAATAGATATCTATTATATTTCTTTCTAGCCATAGTTATTCGATCAACAGATCCACATCGCACAAGTCGTAAGTTATAAATATTGTATGGAGATTTTCTATGAGATTGATTACCATTTCTTTTAATAACAATATTTTGAATGCTTTTCGCAAAAAATATATAAATATGAATGTATAAATACCAACAAAAATTTTCCTTTCGGAAAGAAGATAAACACAATTCGATTTTTTCAAAGTGGAACGATCGGAAAGATACGAATATAGAGAATGAGGAAGAGTGGAATCACAGGAGAAAAAGGGATCATAAGGAGAAAAGTAAGATAAAGGCCAAAGAAATTTCCCTTTTACGGTAATATCAATCCAAAGTTATTGTTAACATTGTGAAGAGGTAAACGAAGATGCTACCCTCGTGGATATATGTAAAAGAGGGAGTGGGACCAAACAGCGCATGCTCGAGTTACTGCGGGGTGGTGGGGGATATGATCCATCAGCGGGAATCGAATGAAACGATCATTCTGTTTCGAGTCGTCCCAAAGGCACGTTCATGGAGGCCCTTGGAGATGGACGGTCGGGAGTAATATAAAAGCGCCTCACCAGTCGCGATAATGGCAACCATCTGTAACATTTTAAGCAACACGCTCTCGGTTAGTTAAATCTTATTTGAATTTTATATACTTATAATTTAATATTAACGCATTCTACTGTATTTTCTACAATTTTTTGTTCAATTCTACTGTCTTATACATAGTATATTTTATAATATATGATAGAAAGTTGTATAGTTTTTTATTATGATTTTACACTATATATTACATCGTGCAATTTGTCTCGGATATATTATTGTATAATATTAAACAGAGAAAATAGTATAATTGGGGTTATCTGTCCGAAAATTTAGTGAAATATTTAGATAACACGAATATCCCTTGGAATGGTTACATTTGACAGTCTCCTTTTTTAATCAACGGTTTGTTACAGAATTGTCTTTCGATAAATGAATCGTAATGCATTATTAAGAACTAATCTGCAGGTCATAATTTTTAACGGAGGGAGATAGAACTGTTTTCACTAGTAGTATCATTACATTCTGTTTAAAATCAGCTCATGTATTTTCTCTTTTATTTATTATGCGAAAACAGAGTGCAATGATATAAAGTATTAAACTGATAATTCCTTCTATTTCCAGGATATAGTTTTCCATGCGGTGTTACCACACACTTCGCGAGAAGTTAATATTCCTTATATACACCTCAAGAAGAGAGGACCGCATAATTCAAGGAACCATTAAGGAGGAACATCAATGGCTACCACGTGCATTTATTCCTGGCAATTTGCTGTAAGTAATTCCTCATTTCCTCCGTTAGCGGCGAGCAATAATTATAATAATAAATTTTGTAAAAATTCTGCTTTAAATTTCTGATTTGATCGTGTTATATTCTTATTGTTTTGGAGAAACTGTAAAAACAAGAAATATATAAAAACACCTTGGAATGTTAGCATTGAACAGTCTCCTTTTTTATTACATTTTTTGTTTTACAATTACCTTAAATAATATTTTTCATATATACACGTATGTGAACGTAATTTTCTTCATCTTTTGCAGGCGGCAGCGACAGATCTCCGATGTTTACTCGTCGGAGTAGGAAGGATGACTGATCCGGCAACTGTCCAAATCAATCCTTTTACGACTTTACAGATAGCGAACGACCACCATTTCAAAATTTAAGTCTATCGGAAAATAAATTAAAAATACTTGTTGCTTCGTAGGTGTACCGTGGGGCGTTTAACGGAACGTACCATTGTTAAAACAGCTGCTTATTTAACTTCTCGTACATCTATTTCGTTCAAGTGAATTCGAAATTATCAAAAGTATTAAGTTGGAAGTTTTCATCTGTGGAAAGAGAAGGCAACCCTCAAATTCATTCAAGGGTTCGTTTTTATTGACATTACACGTTACGACGCAACTCAGATGCAACCACTCTGAGATTAAAATTAGAAATTGTTGAAACTTTAGGTTAAAATTATTTCATGTTTCTCGCGCGTTACGATCTTCGAAATGTTTAAACGAATTGGTGTGTTTGTGTGTGTGTATCCATACATACATACATGTCTGCCGTCTGGGAAGAATAATGAAAATTTCATTCATGGACGTAGCGTAAATATACGGAAAAATTTTTTATAATTTTATCGCCAAGCTTACTTTAAACAATATGAAATGAACTTACAAAGTTGTAAGTGACAATTGTTTTTCCCCCTCTAGTTTATCTCCATCTATTAATAATTACGTCTTACAAGACTGGCTGTATTAAAGCAACTTGCTGAATAATGAATTGAAATGGACAAATGGAGATAGAAAAAATTAAGATAGGCTTTATCTTATAGAGATTGTTGTTCAAAATGGTATAGACGGTATAGTCCATTATCGTGTCTGAGGGGGTGCTTATATATAGTTCCATCTTCTTGTGTCTCCAAGAACCTGTATGGGAGTTGACAAGACTCAGGATCAATATTGTACTCCTATTTAAAGAATTCAATAAATTCAATTATCAAATCAAATTTTTTCACCATTTATTCTGGTCCTCACTGTTTTGCATATATTAACGAGATATTGTGTCATCCGCGATAATCTCATCACAATGTTACCCATAATAATGGATAGATACGATCTCAAAGGGGAAATTTCTTTTTGGCTATATACTTCTTTTTTCCATTCGATTCCGCTTATCGGTCTTTCTCTATACCTCATCTCTTCCTCTTGATTAGTTTATTTTGTAAACATCGAATTTAGTTTATCTACTTTTCAAGGAGGATCTTGTGTTTGGTACATATTTATTCATATTTATATAATTTTCGTGAAGAGAACGTCGACATTATCAAGAAAAGCAGACTTCCAAAATTGTATTTAAAAGAAAAGCGTATCTGAAAGAAGAGCTTTCTTCCTACAATATTTATTATTTTTACTTTGAGCGATGTCGACCATTTGATCGAACGACGATAGTAAGAAAACAATATAATAGATCTATACTACGTTTGGGGAATGGCCACATTATGTAAATGTTTATTATATGTACACTTATGATCATTCGAGTAAATATTAGAAAAATGCTAAATAAATTTGTCATATTATATTACTAGAAATATAACGAACTCGTTTCTATACTCGGTTATACGTAATGAGAAATAAAAAGATCGAGATAGATAGTATTTTCCGAGAAACTAAATAGTTTGGAGCGTAATATGCGAAATGTTTGACTACTCGAAGTATGATTGATCTTTCTTTGAAATTGTCCAGTCTGGAATAAATTTGTAGGAAAATGTACTCGTTCCTATGAAAGTACTAAATTAGTCGTGATACTTCGATCTACAAATGAAATAATACATCTAAATATGTAATTAAAGTACACTGCTAATATTATTACCGAATTCTCTGCTTGGTTTAATGGGAGGAAAACAAATGAAAAAATACCTTTCTTCTTATCAAAATGAGGAAGGAGGCATACGCATGCACGCCCATAGAACCGCACACGTAATCCCGCCCACATGAACTAGCGCGCATGAGCGAACTCAAGAGCACAGGTCCATGGGGAGGGGTAATAAGAAATCGTTTCACACGAAGGTACTTGACGATACGTTTGGAAGAACGTAATTTATACATGCTTTTTTATTAAATCCCAATCGAAGTGTATTTGCGCTAGCCAGTAAATTAATTCGTTCATATATCTATATTTCTGAAAAACGGTCATTATATATTGTTTTTAAGCAAATGTCGTGAGTATTCCGACAAACAATGTAGAAACATTGAACCAAACGCTTCGTCTCTTTTTAATTACGTTGATTAATTATTTAAATTGACGATATAACGATGACACGGTGAGGTAAACGTGCACTGAATATTTGACGCAAAATTTAAATGTGTTCCCGGGCTAACACTACTATCCCGGATAACGGAGATTCTTTTGATCGTACCAGCAGATTTAATCATTTTCGAGGATAAACCTGTCTGAGTATCATTCCAATTCCACTTTAATTCAGATGCGGTTTGCCACGGCGAACAGCCCTTCAATAAATCTCTCCCACCACACTCGACTATGTCCCGTAGCTAAAGCCGCTTATCTTTGGACCCTTTCAATAAAATATATTCCGTCTCCTCGTACCACCATTCGAATAAAGCTTTGTAAAACAGCGCCGATATTAATCTCGCAAGGTTCGTCGTCGCCGCCAATATAAACGTTTCATCTTCTTCCTCCTCCTCATACTGGTTAATCTCGATCATGTAATGAAGACGGGATGGAACACAATACTATGCATCACGAAAAGACGAGGACGATGTTTGAAAAGGAAACGCTTTCCTCTCAAACCCAGAACGTTGATTCCTAGTATCGCTAAAAAGCATTAAAAATGTTTTGGAAATCGTTGATAACTTTAGATAGTAGAATTCCGCCGATCGATACTATGTAATTGAGGGTTAGCGCATAAGATATATGGACATGTGTTTTCTTTTCTTCCTTTCTCTAAATGCGAGCTATAATATAAAGCGTGAAGTTACTATCGAAGAAATGTAACAAAACCCTGTAAATGTGAATGCACAACGCTTTCGATGATAACACGCGACAACTTCGGAAGTTAAATGCTTGATATTCCATGACAGATGAAGAATCTGTTTCGATCGACGAAGACTTCTTCGAAAGTATTTTCTTACAAATGTATTTGTTCATCGGAAGGTAGTATCTTTAAGGATCATAATGAAAAAACAGATACCTCTCATACTGATCAATTTACCCACGATCTTATGTTTATTATGATCGATGAAAATATTGTTTACATAAACAAAATATTTGGCCGATTTTGTCAGAAAGGAATCAAAAATATGTATAATGACGACTCACAAGATATTTTTATCATGAGAGAATACCAATAAAAGGATTAATTTCATTTCTTAAATGTATGGTAGGGACAGATCAATAAAAATGCAGCAGAAGCAATCGTCACAATATTCGAATGGTCATGCAATGTGGATTACTTTATATGACAGTTACAAAGAAATCATAATAATATGTCGAATTAAAAGGGATTTATCGAGATATTCATTTTCTCCCAACTCATATACTTTTCGGTTGTTTCAGCCGTGTCGGCCGCGGAATAGATTATTTTAATTGACTTGCGTAAAACACATTGAAATGAAATACGTAAAACAGAAGAGAATGATATAACGAAAAAATTAATTTAATTCTCATTGATGAATATTTTCAACGACAAGAACTGGATGAAAAATATTTGCCTATTTTCAAAATACTTTAATCAATTTCTAATTTCTTGTTAAATTAGTAAAAGTAAGGAGAAAAGGGAACGAAAGAAGGAATAAAGAGGAAAGATAATGATACGTCCTAGTTAATAGACATCAATAGAGAAATTCATTTCCTCACAGTTTATGACCTTTTATTTTCTTTCGAACATATAACAGGAGATATTGATTAATCGATTTAAAGCGTAATAACCCTTTGCAGAGGGCGTATTCTTTGACGCTATGCTAACGAACGATAGCGAAGAGCGGGGGAAAAATACCGTCTATCAGAGCAGGCCGATAAAGCTTTACGTCATTCCTTCGGTGGTGGTCGAACTGATAATATGTGAGCAAGTGTCGTACAATAAATATTCGTCTTGCGTATACTTTATACGTTCCAGAGGGTAGTTTTACAAGCGGTTCAGGCGGTGGAAACAATTTCTTCGTTCTCACTAGTCTTTTGTTTATGTTATCAATATAAGGTAAATTTATCAGTGGTCATTAATATGTGATTTATTATAAAATTTCAATTATATTTTATCGAAATGAAACTGATTGTCGTGATCAATACCAACATTATAATTATTTGTTGCTTTTCGGTGAAGGTATTTTATATTTCTTAAAGGCGCGTAATTAGGTTTATCTTTGTTACCTACACAATTGGATGAGCAGTTCAATGCCTATCGTGAGTCTTTACTAACCTAGGAATTTTAAATTATTATATAGATAGAATAGAGAAAACGAAGGTGCAGTTCCAATAGTCGAAGTATTGCAAAGGAGTCCAATGGACTTACATTTGAATTTAATTCCAAAGAAGATACACGAAATTCAACTACGCTCAACGTCGTAATGAAATATTCCACATCCCAAGTGAAACATATTTACATCGGTATTTCCTGCTCTTCCGAACATGAGTTCTACATCGATAGTACAAGTGCTCTGTTTACCGAAAGGTAAGATGTTTTAGAGATAAGATATAAATTTTTTATTCTGAAATGTAATTTGAAATATTTAATCTCTATCATAAGTATATTTTACAATAATTTATTGAACTTTTACATAGATTTTATGAAGTCGACGAAAGTATTTCCATTTCAAAATGAATCCATTTCAAATAATCCATATGATATACACCAAATTGGCGAGAAAAGCATCTAATTATCCGGGGTATGGAAACACCGTGACGCCAATGCTAACGCAATACTATAGCAACGATCAACTTGAATATTGGATTTTAATAAACGAGGTATGAAAAGATCAGATATAAGTAATTTGTCACATATCTTATACAATTTTCTACATGAATTTTATCTTTTATAATATAGCGCATTGGATTGTGAAAGCGGAAGAGTGATTCAAGAAGGAATTCGAGAACGAAGAAAACGAACGCGAAGAAAGAACACTGTTAGCTAAATACCGAAGATGTCGTGTGAGAACGATGAAATTGTTTCTCCCGTTTTAATTGCTTATAAAAGTATTCTTTCGGACTTATGAGGTATATGCACTGGCGACTATTTCCCGTGTGGCACTCACTTGCGTATTACTGGTTCGAAAACCACCGAAGGAATGACGTTCCCTGGCGAAATTAATATCATGTCGTCCCCTTATATAACCATGCTTCCTAGCTAGGGGATGACAAATTTCCCCTCTCCTGTAGTTATGTAGTTATATACTCATGTCCTCTATGTACGTGAAAAATTATTTCAAATCTTGTAACCTTCTAATGAAATTGACCATAATTCTTCCCATTCTTAATTCAAATAAACATGTAAAACACTATTTTTTTTTAATTTAAATTATGTAAATAATTATATATTGGGTATATTAATTACAGCTAAATAACCGCATATTCTTTAATTATAATATAATTAATTATTATGAAAATTTTTTGTAAAAATAATTACAATAGTTATAATTATTGTAATTATGAACATTAATTTCTATGATATTACTCATAATTTATCAAATTTATCAAAATTATCAAAATTAATCAAATTTGTAATGTTTTTTCTTTAGTAAGTTCAAGTTATACTTAAAAATAGTGTTCTAATATTATTAGATATTAATGATATTACAATTTTCATACTATGTAATGCCTATTCTAGAATCTTCTGTCGTATGCGAAGACGGAGAAAATCGTCCGTCATATTTCTTTGTTTACTGATATTATATTTTCAGAAAAATCCCAGAAATAATAAGTGAGAAAATCAAAAGTGTTATATTATTTTGGTGTATACTGTTTCGTGATGTCGAAATATACAATTTGAGCCTTCAACCCGTTTACTTACTTATTTCTTTTCTAATCACTCAATATCGTACTATCTAAGATTATCAACTTCTCCCGAACTTTTTAATGCTTCCCGGAGAGACTGTAAAGCAACGTGTTAGATTTAAAGGCCAAATGTTCCGTTTCGAAAAGTCGTTCTTGTCTTTAATTTATCCGTAAAGATCCATATCCTGTTCATTATGTGACTGAAATAAAGCAGAAAGAAGACGAAAAAATTTATAGTGCCAGTGACAACGAGCAATCACGAGATTAATATGGCGCTGTTTTCGAATGTTTCATTCGAATGGTAATATGAAGAGACGGAAAATCCCGTTCTCAAAGGATCGAAGTGGGTTTTAGCTAGAGGATACAATCGATTGTGTTCAGAAAGATTTGTCGAAGGGCCGTCCGATGTTGCAAGCGGGACCTTGTTCAAAGGAGAATCGAAATGGAACGGAGGGAGGTTTATATTGGAAAAGAATTAAAGCTGCTGCGACGATTAAAACATTCACCGTTTGTATATGATATAATAGTATCAAATACTAAAAATATATCCGAAATACTTTAAAATCAGAATAGATTTAAACTATACATGAAATATGAAATCCACGTTTAGATCACTCTGTCATTATTGTTCGCTCAATTTAAATAATCATTCACTATAATTAAAAACAGAAGAAATGTTGAGTTCCATGTTGTTCCAAACTGTTTGCCAAAATAATCACACGGTCTTCAAAAATATTCATAATATTTAATATACGTTTTTCGATGATATAGGAATTTAAACGAAATAATTTGCTAGGTAGAGCGAATTCTCTTGTTAACGGGTATTGATCGGTATTTAACGACCTGCATGTAGGTAATACCTACTCTCATACATATAGTCAAGGACCGTTATATTGATCGATTTATTATTACAACCCTCCATACACCAGCGGGATTACGTGCGCCAGTTCAAGTGGGCGGGGATGAGTGGACGTGTCTGCGTTCCTCTGCTTTATTTCGAAAACAAAACAGGTAATTTTTCATTAGTTTCCCTCTTATCAAACCATGCAGACAAATCGATAACACGATTAGCAGTATAATTCAATTATCTATTTATGTATAGCATTTAATTACCCGTTCAAGTCTCCTGCAGAACGATGTACCACGACTGATTACATACTTCTATATAAACGAGTATATTTTTCGTGGATAATCGTGATAATTGTTCCTTGTCACGTAGTCATTGTTTCACAATATCGAGTCGACGGAGGAAATATAAAAGTTTGCATAAAGTGAAATAAAAGGCGACGGACATGTGTTACAATATTTGCTATGCAGTTGTCTTCAACTACTGCAAATGTTCAAATTACCAAGTTCTATGAAAAGAATATGAGTCGGTCTTACAGAAAAGAAGTACGTTCAAACGGTCAACAACACTTCTCTAAACCGCTTAAATGAAGTGATAAGGACTTGTCTGCAATGGTACACGAGTACGCCTCGTACGATGCAGTGATATTTGATGGAGTAAACAAGTAATCATAAAACTGAGGAGATATTTTCGAAGCTGAACTCGCTTCGTATTGAAACTTTTAGTGAAATAGATAGTTCCCAAGACTAATAAGTCAGAAAATCAGAAACGTAATATTCTTTTGGTATATATCGTTTCGCGATTTCGTAAGATACAATTTGAGACTAGCAGCGCTTTCAATTACTTACTTTTTTTTCATTAAGAGAATGGCAAAATATCCAAACAATAGTGAGTTTCGTGTCATAAGTAATACCAAAGAGGAATTCCAGAGAGACATTTATACAGATACGTTAGAAAAAATAAATATTATTCGGGTAAGAAAACGATAAGAGTGATAGTGATTACGTCCAACAAAAAAACGGAGAGATCTCGTACATAATGCGAGGGATGATAATGTGGAAAGAGAATTGATTCAACATTTATCATAGACATCGTAGAAAATTATAATGAACAAAATTATGATTCTTTTGCAAAAACATATGATCCCCCATGTCTACAAATTCCTCTAATACCGGGTATTGATCGGGACTTAACGATCTGCACGTACGCCTTTTCTCCTACCTATCGTCCAGCACCATCATATTAAACGAGTAATTACCTCTCCTCGTGAACGTGCGCATTTACGTGAGCGAGTTCAAGTGGGCGTGTCTGCGTACTTCTCCTCTCATATTTTCAAAATAAGAAAGGTATCTTTTCATTAGTTTTTCATCTCATCAAACCAGCCAGAGAATTCGATAATACTATTAGCGGTATAATTCAATTATCCATTTAGCTGTATCATTTAATTACCTGGTTAATTCTTTTGCAGATCCATCTACCACGACTGATTTGACTCTTCTCTATGAACGGTTACATTTTCCTAGAAATTTACTCCCTATTGGAGAATGCAAAACAATAATCCCATTATACCTCCAGTTATCGAATATTTCATATAATATGTTCCAAATCAATTGGTTCCTAAAAAAATAGTCCAATGCTCTGCAAAATAAGTAATAGTTATCAAACAATGAATCTAAATAGACAATTGAACTATAGAGCTAATCTCCAATTATCTGCTTCACCTGATGATAGGAATACAAATGAAAACATATTTTCTTTATTATCAAGAGAAGACAGGAGTTGTATGCATACACGCACATAAGACCGCGCACTCAATCCCGACCCCTCGAACTGGCGCAGATAGGCGCGCACCAGAGCACACGCAGAGAGAGAGAATAACGGTGGGGTTAAAACGAAAGTACTTGGCTAAATAAGTACAGGAGTAGGAATTAATAGCAGATAATTCGCGCTACGCACCAAATCACTTCGTGCGAATTTCAATAATCATGAAAATCGCCAATTAAATATTACGAATATTTTTCAACTAGATGTCGTGAATATTACGACAACCAATTCAGCATTTCTCCTTTCTGAATTATATCCAACGATTACTCAATTTAAATCGATGGAATAACGATGACGTGAAATGGACTTTCCATTTCCCATATAGCTTAAAAGTATTCCCCTATTAACGTTATTACTTTCAAAAAAGATGAACCTTCTCATCGTCCCTGCATGTTAAATTGTTTTGTATACCTCCCTCAGTTTCATTTTAATTCCCCTTTGACCCTTGCCCCTCTTGGAACTTCTGACGAACCCTCTACAAATCCTTCTGAGCACAATCGCATATACCCTCCAGCTAAAGCCGCTCACGAGTGGTTCTTTTGAAAAAGCCAAATCCCTCCCATTTCCACGTACCACCGTTCCAAACTTTATAAAACAGTTCCATGTTGGTCTTTCAAAACTTCTTCGGAAAAAAACAAATGTTTTTTCTTCTTTTTCCTTCTCCTAGGTATTCCATTTGTACACAAGTGCAAAAGCACGATGTTCCTTCTTTGGTTAGATCTTCCAACTGCTTCTTGAGAAACTCTTCTGCTTTTATGATGCCCTATATAATAAAAGGTGATATTAATAAAGAAAATTGGATAAGATACGTGACCAGTTACTTATATCTATTCTCCTCGTACCTTGTGTATCAAAATTCAATATCCAAGTCGATGGTTTCTATAGTAATGCTCTAGCAATAGCAGCATGTAGCTTCCATACACAAGATAATTAGGTTCGTCTCTCATCAACTTGGTTTCCACATCATTTGAAAGATTCGTAATAAATTCGTGAGCAGCATCAGCTTCCTCCGCCGCATTTACGATCTGACACATTAAATGACGTAAAGAGTAAGACACGTAAAGCAAAATTCTATGAGAAAATATTAATTTTATTCATATATTATTATTCACCTGCTCTCCTTCATCCAGCATCTTGCTTCCCACATTTAATGTTCTTCATTACAGTAGTTGAAAAATAAGTGGATTCTAGATTTATATGCACTAATATAATACATTAAGGATAGCTAAAGTTAAGAGACCTAATGACCCTCTCATAAATAGAAATAGTCCCGTCGCCATCATAAAATCTGTGTAAAAATTTAAGAAATTATTATAAAACGTACCTATGATCTTTTAATATTCCATATTACACTTTGGAATAAAAAATTTATATTTTATCTCCAAAATATCTTACCATTCGATAAACACAGCAATGATTGATTGACCATTATCATATACGATTAAGGAGGAAAATGTTTTCGTTTCTTATTGAAGTTCGGCCATCTATACTATTCTTTTGGGAGGTATCGTCGGATGTGCGAAAGAACAGGAAGTGCAATGAAAATATGTTTCACTTCTGGTGTCGAAAGTTTAATTATCAAGTTGAGTGTAGTTGAAATTCTCGTGTCTTCTCTAGAAGTAATTTCTATTCAGATAGCAGTCGATTCTGCTCCTTCGCAACAATTCAAGACTATTGGAACTGCTTTCGCCTCCGTTTCGTCTTCGATTACTCTGGAAGAGTTTGCAATTCGTAGATTAGTCGAGAGTCATGACAGACGCTCAATTGTTCATTTAAATTGTGCAGTCATCAAAGGTAAATCGGGTTACGCCCTTTTAAGCGATATAAAATTTCTTCACCGAGAAGAAACAAAATAATAATTAAGATGGTATCGATCACGAAAATCTGTTTCATTTCCGTAATATTGTATTGAAATTTTATAATAAGTTACATACTAACGATTACCGATTAATATTACATCGATAAGGAACAAAAGACTAGTGAGAATGAAGAAATTGTACCGTTTGGATTGCTTGTAAGTTTCCTTTGGGACTGAATATTATTAAGTGTAGACGCGATTATTTAGCACTTACTTACTTACTTATTACTCCTTCAAAAATTATTGAAAGGATGACCTTCGCAGACGGGGCTCCTCTCCAAATCGTCCCGTCCGAAGACCAAGCTAATTTTCGAGGCGCGGCTCGGTGGAAGGGGTTATAGCATTCAGGCGGAACAATCAATACCACGTATTACACGATAGAGAGAGCGGAAGGTCATAGGTCATGAGGAAGTAAATTTCCGATCGGGTCATTATCAACTGGACAAATTATTTTCCTTTTTTTGCTTCTGGTCTTTTCTGTTTCTTTCAGCCATTGTTTGTTTATTATATACAACTAGAAGTTAACTAAAGAACTTTGATAATCGGCTTTTAATATTTTTCTTGTTTTTAACGTTAAAAATATTTATCAATAAGTATTAATTTCGAGAAAGAAATGTTTCTTGAAAATTTGTTTCGTAACATTACCTTCTATTCTCTTTGTTTATTTACGTTAACAAGCCTCTCTCTTTCTCTATTACGCAGTGCCAGAGAATATGGATTCAGAGATAATAATTAGTTATATTTATTTTTCATTTCGCGTAATTCATTTGAATGCCCTTTACGCAATGCATAACGATAACTTCCTATTCCGCGGTCGAAAGAGCCAAAAGGGTTGTGAATGGGGGGAAACGGATTTGTCGACCAATTCCTTTTATCTCGACTTACCGCCGCCCTCTCCAATAACCAACCCAATGAAATAATCCACATAGTATAATTACATAATGTACGAAACGCTTTTGCTTCGATTAATTCATAGCGCCCTACCAAGAGTTAATATTAAATGAAAAGGAATTAATTTGTTTATCGTTTTCTCTTAATTAAAATAGCTTGTAAACGTTATTATACACATATTTAATTGCCATCTGTCAAACGTCGGCCCAAAATGATATTTATGCAAACAATATTCTCTTCCGTTTTCTTTTTTTCATAATAAAAATGGTATAGTCGGCGAAGTAATCAGCATGAGAAGTATCTAATCGTCCTTTGTAATTTTCAGTTTTTTGTTACAATACATCGACAGGGACGCGATGTTTTATGTTATAGCACGAATTTTGAAAAGTGAAAAAACAATACATATCCATATATCTCATGCATGGAGAGCACACATTCAATTACCCATTATCGATCGGTGATATTGTATTATCAAAGATTATCAACGTCTTCCGAAACTTTTCCAGTGCATCTAGGAAATACCATAAATCATCGTGCTGGAATCAGTAGCAAGGCATTTCCTTTTGAAACATCGTCCTTGTCTCTAACTTTCCCGTGATAGCTTGTTGAATACCGTGTTCGTCTACTGATCGACATTAAAGGAGAAGAGAAAGAGGAAGACAAAAGTTATAATGACCATGAGCACAAACCTTCTCGAGACCGATGTAGTACTGTTTCACTAAGCTACGTTCAAATGCTGGTACGGGGCTAGGGAATATGTCCCATCAAAGGATCCCAAAATGAAACAGCTTCGGTAAGAGGATTTAATCGATTGCGATCGGAAAAGTTCAACGAAGGGACATCCGAAGGTACACGCGGATCGTGAATCAAAGAAGAATTTTTGCTCTAATGAGGGAATATTCCTTTCTAGAAAAGAAGATTTCTTATCAATAATAGCGTTGACAGTGTTCTTGGATATCGAACTATGTTTATTTTGATAGCAATTAGTTAGAAAATTATGTTCACCGTAACGATATTTATTTCAACGCCATGGGTGAAATTGGGAACGATAAGGAAAATCTTGGGCGATTAAGAATGATTTCAGAAAGGAAGATCTGCGAATCGATGTTGAAGAAGAAGAAGAGGAAGAAAAAAGAGATACAGGAGATGAAGGTGTCCAAGAGGAGTGTGTAGATTATTTGTCCACGCTCGCTCACGATTTAATCGAAGATAGATTTTATCTCGACGATGATGATTCCACAGATAAATTTAATTCTAATCGTATAGATGTTTGTCCTTGGCCGAACATTGACTTTGTAAATTCCGATATAAATTGGAAAATTTCTAACACGGTGTATCGTGAGAACGAAGTTAAATGGATCATCGAGACCTATCGGGAAAAATAAAAATAATAAGCAAAAAACAGAAAATGACATCGAGAATAGATACGATTATGAGAATGGAAGGTTTAATCATGGATTGAAGAATGAGCGCTGGAAAATAGAAATGAAATCAAGGTAGGTATAAATGATTAAAATTTCAAAATTATTAAACCTGTAGGGATGATTAAAGGATTTACCGATTTGTCCCATATTTACCTTGACATCGTTATACCATGAAATTAAATTAAGTAATCATTCCTTTAAATTAAAAATAGAAGATATGTTGAATAAACCTTCTTAATTATTTGTCATAATATTCACATCGCGTGCTTAAGAAATATGCATAATATTTAATTTACGCATTAGTGTAATATTGTAAAAAGAACGATGTAATTTGCTACGTAGTCAGGATTCTCTTGTTAGTACGTTTTGATAGGGATTTGAACAAAATGCATCTGCGTATTACGGTCTTCCCTACGTATCAAGTACGTTCGTTTTAATCGATTCGGTATTATTCCTCTCCATCCGTGATTCGGCACGCTTGGATGGGCCAGTTCAGGTGGACGGGAATGGGTGACGCTGTCCTGTGAGCGTACCTCTCGTGTCTGATTTTGAAAACATGAAAGGTGTTTTTTCATTTGTCTTTCCCTTATCAAACCAATGACGGAATCGGACAATTGGATGTGAACATTGTATAACGCAATTATCTATTTAAATACATCATTTAATCACTCGGCTACATCTTTTCATAGCTATGGGCGCGAAACTGATTTAATTATTCCGTTCGAACGAGTACATTTTCCTTGATATTAGCTCCCTGTTGAAGAAGTGGAAACAATGATCCAATAATCCCTCCAGTTATCTAATATTTCGTATATTATGTTCCAAACCAATCAATTGCTTGGAAGATATTTTATTACTCAATCTTTATTTGAGAATTGTTTATTTCTATTACGCATAACCGAGCATGGCGACAATTTTATTATATTTCTAGTAAGATGACATTTGTAGTTTCCGAATGTATTGTCTCTACGACTCCTTTGTTATATAAATACGATCTCAAAGGGGAAATTTCCTTTTGGTTTTATCTTTCCTTTTTCCATTCGGTTCCGCTTATCGGTCTTTTTCTATACCTCATCTCTCCCTCCTGCTTAGTTTCTTTTGTAAGCATCGACTTTACTTTATCTACTTTTCAAGCAGAACCTTATGCGTGGACATTATCAAAAAAAGGAGACTTCCAAAATTGTATTTAAAAGAAAAGAGTATCTGAAAGAAGAGCTGTCTTCTTACAACATTTATCATTTTTACTTTGAACGATGTCGACCATTTGATCGAACGACGATAGTAAGAAAACAATATAATAGATCTATACTACGTTTGAGGAATGGCCACAATATGCAAATGTTTATGATATGTACACTTATACAAATATTTAATCATTCGAGTAAATATTAGAAGAATGCTAAATACATTTGTCATATTATATTACTAGAAATATAACGAACTCGTTTCTACACTCGCTTATACGTAATGAGAAATGAAAAGATCGAAAAAGATAATATTTCTGGAGGAACTAAATAGTTTGGAGCGTAATATACGAAATATTTGATTCCTCGAAGTATAATTGGATATTTCTTTGAAATTGTCCAGTCTGGAATAAATTTGTAGGAAAACGTACTCGATCCTTTGAAAATTAGTCGTGATACATCGATCTGCAAATTAAATAATACATATAAATAGGTAACTAAAATACACTGCTATTATTGTTATCGAACTTTTTTTAATGAGACGGAAACAAATGAAGAAATACCTTTCTTCTTATCAAAATGAGAAAGGAGATATAAGCATGCACGGCCACAGAACCGCACACGTAATCCCGCCCACATGAACTAGCGCGCATGAGCGAACTCAAGAGCATTGCTACATGAAGTGGGGTAATAAAAAATCGATTACCATGAAGGTACTTGACGAAACGTTTGGAAGAACGTAATGTATACATGCTTTTTCATTAAAACCCAATCGAAAGGTATTTGCGCTACGTAGTAAATTAATTCGTCCAAATACCTATATTTCTGAAAAACGGTCATTATATATTGTTTTTAAGCAAATGTCGTGAGTATTCCGACAAACAATGTAGAAACATTGAACCAAACGCTTCGTCTCTTTTTAATTACGTTGATTAATTATTTAAATTGACGTTTTAACGATAACACGGTGAGGTGAACGTGCACTGAATATTTGACGCAAAATTTACATGTGTTGCCAGGCTAACACTACTACCCCGCAAAACGGAGAATTTTTCGATCGTACAAGCAGATTTAATCGTTTTCAAAGATAAACCTGTCTGAGTATCATTTCAATTCCACTTTAATTCAGATGCGGTTTGGTACGGCGAACAGCCCTTCAATAAATCTCTCCCACCACACTCGACTATGTCCCGTAGCTAAAGCCGCTTATCTTTGGACCCTTTCAATAAAATATATTCCGTCTCCTCGTACCACCATTCGAATAAAGCTTTGTAAAACAGCGCCGATATTAATCTCGCAAGGTTCGTCGTCGCCGCCAATATAAACGTTTCATCTTCTTCCTCCTCCTCATACTGGTTAATCTCGATCACGTAATGAAGACGGGATGGAACACAATACTATGCATCACGAAAAGACGAGGACGATGTTTGAAAAGGAAACGCTTTCCTCTCAAACCCAGAACGTTGATTCCTAGTATCGCTAAAAAGCATTAAAAATGTTTTGGAAATCGTTGATAACTTTAGATGGTAGAATTCCGCCGATCGATACTATGTAATTGAGGGTTAGCGCATAAGATATATGGACATGTGTTTTCTTTTCTTCCTTTCTCTAAATGCGAGCTATAATATAAAGCGTGAAGTTACTATCGAAGAAATGTAACAAAACCCTGTAAATGTGAATGCACAACGCTTTCGATGATAACACGCGACAACTTAGCAAGCTAAATGCTTGATATTCCATGACAGATGAAGAATCTGTTTCGAAATGCTCGACGAAGGCTTCTTCGAAACTATTTTCTTACAAATGTATTTGTTCCTAGGAAGGTACTACCTTTAAGGCTCATAATGAAAACACAGATACCTCTCATACTGATCAATTTACCCACGATCTTATTTTTATTATGATCGATGAAAATATTGTTTACATAAACAAAATATTTGGCCGATTTTGTCAGATAGGAATCAAAAATATGTATAATGACGACTCACAAGATATTTTTATCATGAGAGAATACTAATAAAAGGATTAATTTCATTTCTTCAATGTATGGTAGTGAAAGATCAATAAAATGGAGCAGAAGCAATCGTCACAATATTCGGTCATGCAATGTGGATTCTTTCATATGATAGTTAAAAAGAAATCATAACAATATGTCGAATTAAAAGGGATTTATCGGGATATTCATTTCCTCCCCATTTATATACTTTTCGGTTGTTTCAGACGTGAAATGCCGAAACTCGGCCGCGGAATTGCATATTTTAATTGACTGGCGTAAAGCACATTGGAATGAAATACGTAAAACAGAAGAATATGATATAACGCAAATTTAATTTAATTCTCATTGATGAATATTTTTAACGACAAGAACTGGAAGAAAAATATGTACCTGTTTTCAAAATTCTTTAATTAATTTCTAATTTCTTATTAAATTAGTAAACGTAAGGCGAAAAGGGAACGAAAGAAGAGCATAAAAGAGGAAAGATAACGATACATCCCAGTTAATAGAGATCAATAGAGAAATTCATTTCCTCACAGTTTATGACCTTTTCTCTTCTTTCGAACATATAACAGGAAATATTGATTAATCGATTTGAAGCGTAACAACCCTTTGCAGAGGGCGTGCTCTTTGACGCTATGCTAACGAACCATAGCGAAGAGCGGGGGATGAATACCGTCTATCAGAGCAGGGCGATAAAGCTTTACGTCATTCCTTCGGTGGTGGCCGAACTGATAATATGTGAGCCAGTGCCGTACAATAAATATTCGCGTGGCTTATGTGTCATACGTTCCAAAGTGTAGTTTTACGAGCGGTTCAGGCGGTGGAAACAATTTCTTCGTTCTCACTAGTCTTTTGTTTATGTTATCAATATAAGGTAAATTTATCAGTGGTCATTAATATGTGATTTATTATAAAATTTCAATTATATTTTATCGAAATGAAACTGATTGTCGTGATCAATACCAACATTATTATTATTTGTTGCTTTTCGGTGAAGGTATTTTATATTTCTTAAAGGCGCGTAATTAGGTTAATCTTTGTTACCTACACAATTGGATGAGCAGTTCAATGCCTATCATGAGGCTTAACTTATCTAGGAATTTCAAATTATTTCAGAGGTATAATAGACGAAACTAGGGTGAAAGCTGTTCCAATAGCCTCGAAGTATTGCAAAGTAGTCCTATTGACTTACATTTAAATTTAATTCCATAGAATATAAACGAAATTCAGCTACGGTCAACGCGGTAATGAAATATCCGTAATCCGAAATTCAACATATTTACATGGGTACTTCCTGCTCTTCCGAACATGAGTTCTACATCGATAGTACAAATGCTCTGTTTACCGAAAGGTAAGATGTTTTAGAGACAAGGTATAAATTTTTTATTCTGAAATGTAATTTGAAATATTTAATCTCTATCATAAGTATATTTTACAATAATTTATTAAATTTTCACATAGATTTTATGAAGTCGACAAAGTATTTCTATTTGAAAATGAATCAATTTCAAATCATTCATGTGATATAAACCCAAATTGGCGAGAAAAGCATCGAATTGTCCGGTGTATGGAAACACCGTGACGCCATTGCTAACGGATTACTATAGCAACCATCAATTTGAATATTGGATTTTAATAAACGAGGTATGAAAAGATCAGATATAAGTAATTTGTCACATATCTTATACAATTTTCTACATGAATTTTATCTTTTATAATATAGCGCATTGGATTGTGAAAGCGGAAGAGGGATTCAAGAAGGAATTCGAGAACGAAGAAAACGAACGCGAAGAAAGAACACTATTACTAAATACCTGTTAGTTAAAAGATGTCGAGTGAGAACGATGAAACTGTTTCTCCCGTTTTAATTGCTTATAAAGGTATTCTTTCGGACTTATGAGATATATCCACTTGCGACTATTTCCCGTGTGGCACTCACTTGCGTATTACTGGTTCGAAAACCACCGAAGGAATGACGTTCCCTGGCGAAATTAATATCATGTCGTCCCCTTATATAACCATGCTTCCTAGCTAGGGGATGACAAATTTCCCCTCTCCTGTAGTTATGTAGTTATATACTCATGTCCTCTATGTACGTGAAAAATTATTTCAAATCTTGTAACCTTCTAATGAAATTGACCATAATTCGTCCCATTCTTAATTCAAATAAACAAGTAAAACACTATTTTTTTTAATTTAAATTATATAAATAATTATGTATTGGGTATATAATTATAGCTATATAACTGCATATTCTTTTATTATAATATAATTAATTATTTTAAGAAAATTTTTTGTAAAAATAATTACAATAGTTATGATTATTGTAATTATCGAAAGTAATTGCTATGAAATTAATCATAATTTCATAAACGAAATTTGTCTTGTTTCTTCTTTCGTAAGTTATGCTTATTGTAAGTAATGCTTATTGTAAAATCTTCTGTCATATGCCGAGAAAATCCTTCGGCATATTCCTTTGTTTACTGATATTATATTTTCAGAAAAATCCCAGAAATAATAAGTGATAAAATCAAAAGTGTTATATTATTTTGGTGTATACTGTTTCGTGATGTCGAAATATACAATTTGAGCCTTCAACCCGTTTACTTACTTATTTCTTTTTCTAATCACTCAATATCGTACTATCTAAGATTATCAACTTCTCCCGAACTTTTTAATGCTTCCCGGAGAGACTGTAAAGCAACGTGTTAGATTTAAAGGCCAAATGTTCCGTTTCGAAAAGTCGTTCTTGTCTTTAATTTATCCGTAAAGATCCATATCCTGTTCATTATGTGACTGAAATAAAGCAGAAAGAAGACGAAAAAATTTATAGTGGCAGTGACAACGAGCAATCACGAGATTAATATGGCGCTGTTTTCGAATGTTTCATTCGAATGGTAATATGAAGAGACGGAAAATCCCGTTCTCAAAGGATCGAAGTGGGTTTTAGCTAGAGGATGCAATCGATTGTGTTCAGAAAGATTTGTCGAAGGGCCGTCCGATGTTGCAAGCGGGACCTTGTTCAAAGGAGAATCGAAATGGAACGGAGGGAGGTTTATATTGGAAAAGAATTAAAGCTGCTGCGACGATTAAAACATTCACCGTTTGTATATGATATAATAGTATCAAATACTAAAAATATATCCGAAATACTTTAAAATCAGAATAGATTTAAACTATACATGAAATATGAAATCCACGTTTAGATCACTCTGTCATTATTGTTCGCTCAATTTAAATAATCATTCACTATAATTAAAAACAGAAGAAATGTTGAGTTCCATGTTGTTCCAAACTGTTTGCCAAAATAATCACACGGTCTTCAAAAATATTCATAATATTTAATATACGTTTTTCGATGATATAGGAATTTAAACGAAATAATTTGCTAGGTACAGAGATTTCTCTTGTTAACGGGTATTGATCGGTATTTAACGACCTGCATGTAGGTAATACCTTCTCTCATACATATAGTCAAGCACCGTCATATTAAACGATTTATTATTATTAATCCATATACTAGCGGGATTACGTGCGCCAGTTCATGTGGGCGTGAATGAGTGGCCGTGTCTGCGTTCCTCTGCTTTATTTTGAAAACAAAACAGGTATTTTTTCATTAGTTTTCCTCTTATCAAACCACGCAGACAAATCGATAACACGATTAGCAGTGTAATTCAATTATCTATTTAGTTATAGCACTTAATTACCCGTTCAAGTCTCGTGCAGAACGGTGTACCACGACTGATTTTACATACTTCTATATAAACGAGTATACTTTTCGTGGATAATTGTGATAATTGTTCCTTGTCACCTAGTAATTGTTTCGCAAGATCGAATCGACGGAGGAAATATAAAAGTTTGCATAAAGTGAAATAAAAGGCGACGGTTATGTGTCACACTCTGCTATGCAGTTGTCTTCAACTACCGCAAATGTTTTGAATGAATTGAAATCCGGTAAAGAATAATGATGATTTACTATCAAGGAATAAAAAAGGTAGAAATGATATAAAGTGCTAAAGTGATATTTCCATTTATTAAATGATTTTTCCTTATATACACGGCGACATTTCGTCGCGCGAACGTAGTATATATTACATCATATTATACAGTGGTATTTGATTTATATGAATTTATATACATCGAGGGACAAATTTCTCGAAAAGAAATCAAAATCCTATTCTATAATTTTCTACGATATCCATGATAAGTTTTAAAGCAATTCTAGTACACCATTTTGTGCTTACTTTGACTTAGTTTGTCATAAACTCTTTCTGTAATCAATTAGTTCGGGAAAAAGTAAGGGCAGAGTATCGGACCAAATTCAATTCGTAACTCAGGTGAAAATCTTATTAGTTAATATTATATAAAAGCGTCCCATTTCTTAAATATTTTTTTATCTTCAACACTCCCCGAATACATATTTGGTTGCTCTTTTCTTTAATATTATTTCTTTTAATTTCAATTTTTTTTCACTTACTTATTTACGTTTTTTTTTTTAAATATTATTTCCATAGAATTATTTACAAATGGATTTTTTGACTTTCTCGTAAATAATAAGTTAAATAACATTTTTTTTTAAATTAAAGGAAAAGTAAACATTTATCAACCGTCGTGTTCACATTTATCTCTCTTGCGCAGATATATGAAAGTATGGAATCCGTATCAGTTGATTCACTTTCCCCATAGATATCTCATTGCTTCAATCTTAATGACATCTCTTTTATTATTTCAACTTATTTTTCAAGTTTCTCTTTAATTTTACTTTCATGTATATGCTTAGAGATGTTCAGATAGATATAAATACTTTAGCAACATGTAGACAAATGTGTGAATAAACAGGTATACAAATGTATTAGATTTTAGTATACAGTAAGATATATATGTATATATACATATATATAGATATGAATGTATGTATTTGTATATATATATATATATATATATATATATATATATGTATATGTATAGAACCCGTCTGCCGCGTGAAAAGAACAATCAAGATTGCGTTCATGAACACATCAGGCAGAGGAACAATTAATTACGCACATTTTTCTGAGGTTATCATATAGAATTGTAACGAAGGTCTATCGAAAATGGTTTTACGACCCTCTATTAACAATTCCGTCATAAAGGATTGCATAAAAGCAATCAACAAAACAATAAATTGAGAGAAACAAAAAATTCGAGTATGTTTTATCTTATCGAGTGTATGTTGTTTAAGACGATATAGATGACATAGAATTCATTATCGTAATTGATTAATTGCTGATATACTACTCTAAGCCTATCCTTTCTGGATCTCTTTAGGATTTGCTTAATGACGACTGAATAAACAAATTTTACTCCCTTTCAAAGGATACAATAAATTCAAGAATCAAATCGAGCTTATTCTGCCACAATATAATTCTTATTGTAAAATCTTCTTTTGTAAAAAAATGTTTTCGTCGGAAGTTATATCTACTTCCATATTCCTGGAAAACATTTTCTCCATATATTACTTTCCTTCCTTGCAAAAAAATACATATTGATCAAGTTATCGAAGAATTCATTTTCGTTATTGCACGATAATAAAAACATGTACTCGGAGAAAATCTTTCGTCACATTTATGCTTTCCTAATATTACCTTCTTCTCTTTCCCGTATTTCCCCTCCGAGAGAACCATTCACTTAGTTAGTCAAGGAATGGTCAAAATACCAAGTCATATAAAAAGAATATCACTCAGTCTTACAGAAAAGAAGTATGTTCATAACGGTCTGAGGGCTTCTCTAAACCGCTTAAATAAAGTGACAAGGACTTGTCCGCAATGGTACACGAGTACGCCTCGTACGATGCAGTGATATTTGATGGAGTAAACAAGTAATCATAAAACTGAGGAGATATTTTCGAAGCTGAACTCGCTTCGTATTGAAACTTTTAGTGAAATAGATAGTTCCCAAGACTAATAAGCCAGAAAATCAGAAACGTAATATTCTTTTGGTATATATCGTTTCTCGATTTCGTAACATACAATTTGAGACTACAATTACTTACTTTTTTTTCATTAGGAGAATGGCAAAATATCCAAACAATAGTGAGTTTGGTGTCATAAGTAATACCGAAGAGGAATTCCAGATAGATATTTATACAGATACGTTAGAAAAAATTAATATTATTCGGGCAAGAAAACGATAAGAGTGATAGTGATGACATTCAACAAAAAAACGGAGAGATCTCATACATAATGCGAGGGATGATAATGTGGAAAGAGAATTGATTCAACATTTATCATAGACATCGTAGAAAATTATAATGAACAAAATTATGATTCTTTTGCAAAAACATATGATCCCCCATGTCTACAAATTCCTCTAATACCGGGTATTGATCGGGACTTAACGATCTGCACGTACGCCTTTTCTCCAACCTATCGTCCAGCACCATCATATTAAACGACTTATTACCTCTCCTCGTGAACGTGCGCATTTACGTGAGCGAGTTCAAGTGAGCGTGTCTGCTTGACGTACATCTCCTCTCTTATTTTCAAAACAAGAAAGGTATCTTTTCATTAGTTTTTCCTCTCATCAAACCAGGCAGAGAATTCGATAATAAGATTAGCGGTATAACTGAATTATCTATTTAGCAGTATCATTTAATTACCTGGTTAATTCTTTTGCAGATCCATCTAACACGACTGATTTGATTCTTCTCTATGAACGGTTACATTTTCCTAGAAATTTACTCCCTATTGGAGAATGCAAAACAATAATCCCATTATACCTCCAGTTATCGAATATTTCATATAATATGTTACAAATCAATTGGTTCCTAAAAAAATAGTCCAATGCTCTGCAAAATAAGTAACAGTGTTACCAACCAATGAATCTAAATAGACAATTGAACTATAGAGCTAATCTCCAATTATCTGCTTGACATGATGATAGGAAAACAAATGAAAACATATTTTCTTTATTATCAAGAAAAGACAGGAGTTGTAGCATACACGCACACAAGACCGGGCACTCAATCCCGACCCCTCGAACTGGCGCAGATAGGCGCGCACCAGAGCACACGCAGAGAGAGATAATAACGCTGGGTTTAAAACGAAGGTACTTGGCTAAGTAAGTACGGGAGTAAGTATTAACAACAGGTAATTCGCGCTACCCACCAAATTACTTCGTCCAAATTTCAATATTTATGAAAAATGCTAATTAAATATTACGAATATTTTTCAACTACATGTCGTGAATATTACGACAGACAATTTGAAAGATAGAATTCAGCATTTCTCCTTTCCTAATTATATCCAACGATTACTTAATTTAAATCGATGGAATAACGATGACGTGAATATGGACTTTCCATTTCCCATATAGCTTAAAAGTATTCCCCTATTAACGTTGTTACTTTCAAAAAAGATGAACCTTCTCATCGTCCCTGCATGTTAAATTGTTTTGTATACCTCCCTCAGTTTCATTTTAATTCCCCTTTGACCCTTGCCCCGCGTGGAGCTTCGGACGACCCTTCTACAAATCCTTCTAAGCATAATCGCCTATACTCTCCGGCTAAAGCCGCTCACGAGTGGTTCTTTTGAAAAAGCTAAATCCCTCTCATTTCCTCGTACCACCGTTCCAAACTTTATAAAACAGTTCCATGTTGGTCTTTCAAAACTTCTTCGGAAAAAAACAAATGTTTTTTCTTCTTTTTCCTTCTCCTAGGTATTCCATTTGTACACAAGTGCAAAAGCACGATGTTCCTTCTTTGGTTAGAACTTCCAACTGCTTCTTGAACAACTCTTCTGCTTTTATGATGCGCTATATAATAAAAGATGACATTAATAAAGAAAATTGGATAAGATACTTGACAAGTTACTTATATCTGTTCTCCTAGTACCTCGTGTATTAAAATTCAATATTGAAGCTGATGGTTTCTCTGGTAATGCTCTAGCAATAACCTCTTATCTTCATTGGAAGTAATTACAATTCAGATAACAGTCGATTCTGCTCCTTCCCAACGATTCAAGACTATTGGAACTGCTTTGGCCTCCGTTTCCTCTTCCGTATCTGTGGAAGAGTTTGCAATTCGTAGATTAGTCGAGAGTCATGACAGACGCTCAATTGTTCATTTAAATTGTGCAGTCATCAAAGGTAAATCGGGTTACGCCCTTTTAAGCGATATAAAATTTCTTCACCGAGAAGCAACAAAATAATAATTAAGATGGTATTGATCACGAAAATCTGTTTCATTTCCGTAATATTGTAATGAAATTTTATAATAAGTTACATACTAACGATTACCGATTAATAACAACATCGATAAGGAACAAAAGACTAGTGAGAATGAAGAAATTGTACCGTTTGGATTGCTTGTAAGTTTCCTCTGGGCGATTATTTAGCACTTACTTGCACATTACTCGTTCAAAAATTATTGAAAGGATGACCTTCGAAGGCGAGACTCTTCCCGAAATCGTCACATCCGAACACCCAGCTAATTTCCGAGAAGGGGCTTGGTGGATGGGGTTATTATGTTCTACACGGATCAATCAATACCACATATTACGCGAAATAAAGAACCGAAATGTCATGGTTCCAAAGGAATTCAATTTTTGTTTCAATTTTCAATTTTCGAATGATATTCTCATATACTGGACAAATTATTTTCATTTTCTTGATTCTGGTCTTTTCTTTTTTTCACACCCACTGTTCCTTACAATCTAGAATTAGAAATTAACTAAAGAATTTCGATAATCGGCTATTAATATTCTTCCCGTTCTTATCGTTAAAAATGTTTAATAAGAAGTGTAATTTCGAGCAAGTAATATTACTTGAAAATTTGTTTCGTGACATTACCTTCTGTTCTCTTTTCATTGTTCTAGTTAACAAGCGTCTCTCTTTCTTTATTAGACAGTGCAAAAGTATATGGATTCAAAGATAACAATTAGTTCTATTTATTTTTCATTTCGCGCAATTCATTTGAATGCTCTTTACGCTATGTATAACGATAACTTCCTATTCCGCGGTCGAAAGAGCCAAAAGGGATATGAGTGGGGGAAAACGGATTTGTTGACCAATCCCATTTATCCAGACATACCGCGGCCCTCTCTAATTAACTACCATATGAAATAATCCATATAGTACAATTACTAAATGTACGAAACGCTTTTGCTTCGATTAATTAGGAGCGCCCTACCAAGAGTTAATACTAAATGAAAAGGAATTAATTTTTTTATCATTTTCTCATAATTAAAATAGCTTGTAAACGTTATTATACACATATTTAATTGCCATCTGTCAAACGTCGGCCAAAAGTGATATTTATGCAAACAATATTTTTTTCCGTTCTCTTTTATTCTTAACAAAAATGGTATAACCGGCGAAGTAATCAGGGTGAGAAGTATCAATCGGCCTTTGAAATTTTTAGTTTTCTGTTACAGCTCATCGTCAGGGACATGATGCACTATGTTACAGCGCGAACTTTGAAAAGTGAAAAAACAATACATATCCATATATCTCATGCATGGAGAGCACACATTCAATTACCCATTATCGATCGGTGATATTGTATTATCAATGATTATCAACGTCTTCCAAAACATTTCCAGTGCTTCTAGGAAATACCATAAATCATCGTGCTGGAATCAGTAGCAAGGCATTTCCTTTTGAAGCATCGTCCTTGTCTCTAACTTTCCGGTGATACCATGTTCAATACCGTGTTCGTCAACTAATCGCAGTTAAAGGAAAAGAGAAACAGGAAGACAAAAGTTATAATGACCATGAGCACAAATCTTCTAGAGACCGGTGTAGTACTGTTTCACTAAGCTACGTTCACGTGAAGGTACGGGACTAGGGAATATATCCCTTCAAAGGATCCAAAGGTAAGCAGCTTCGGTAAGAGGATATAATCCACTGAGATCGGAAAAGTTCAACGAAGGGACATCCGACGATAAAGGCGAAGAGGAAGAAAAAGGAGATACAGGAGATGAACATGTCCAAGGTGAGTGTATAGATTATTTGTCCACGTTCGCTCACGATTTAATCGAAGACAGATATTATCTCGAGGATGATGATTCCACAGATAAATTTAATTCTAATCGTATCGATGTTTGTCCTTGGCCGAACATTGACTTTGTAAATTCCGATATAAATTGGAAAATTTCTAACACGGTGTATCGTGAGAACGAAGTTAAATGGATCATCGAGACCTATCGGGAATAATAAAAATAATAAGCAAAAAACAGAAAATGACATCGAGAATAGAAACGATTATGAGAATGGAAGGTTTAATCATGGATTGAAGAACGAGCGCTGGAAAATAGAAATGAAATCAAGGTAGGTTTAAATGATTAAAATTTCAAAATTATTAAACCTGTAGGGATGATTAAAGGATTTACCGATTTGTTCCATATTTACCTTGACATCGTTATACCATGAAATTAAATTAAGTAATCATTCCATTAAATTAAAAATAGAAGATATGTTGAATCAACCTTCTTAATTATTTGTCATAATATTCACATCGTGTGCTTAAAAAATATGCATAATATTTAATTTACGCTTTAGTGTAATATTGTAAAAACAACGATGTATTTTGCTACGTAGTCAGGATTCTCTTGTCAGTACGTTTTGATAGGGATTTGAACAAAATGCATCTGCGTATTACGGTCTTCCCTACGTATCAAGTACGTTCGTTTTAATCGATTCGGTATTATTCCTCTCCATCCGTGATTCGGCACGCTTGGATGGGCCAGTTCAGGTGGACGGGAATGGGTGACGCTGTCCTGTGAGCGTACCTCTCGTGTCTGATTTTGAAAACATGAAAGGTGTTTTTTCATTTGTCTTTCCCTTATCAAACCAATGACGGAATCGGACAATTGGATGAGAACATTGTATAACGCAATTATCTATTTAAATACATCATTTAATCACTCGGCTACATCTTTTCATAGCTATGGGCGCGAAACTGATTTAATTATTCCGTTCGAACGAGTACATTTTCCTTGATATTAGCTCCCTGTTGAAGAAGTGAAAACAATGATCCAATAATCCCTCCAGTTATCTAATATTTTGTATATTATGTTCCAAACCAATCAATTGCTTGGAAGATATTTTATTACTCAATCTTTATTTGAGAATTGTTTATTTCTATTACGCATAACCGAGCATGGCGACAATTTTATTATATTTCTAGTAAGATAACATTTGTAGTTTCCGAATGTATTGTCTCTACGACTCTTTTGTGAACAAGCAAACATTGAATGTAACACTATCATAATATTTATTATAACACAATAGATATCTATTATATTTCTTTCTAGCCATAGTTATTCGATCAACAGATCCACATCGCACAAGTCGTAAGTTATAAATATTGTATGGAGATTTTCTATGAGATTGATTACCATTTCTTTTAATAACAATATTTTGAATGCTTTTCGCAAAAAATATATAAATATGAATGTATAAATACCAACAAAAATTTTCCTTTCGGAAAGAAGATAAACACAATTCGATTTTTTCAAAGTGGAACGATCGGAAAGATACGAATATAGAGAATGAGGAAGAGTGGAATCACAGGAGAAAAAGGGATCATAAGGAGAAAAGTAAGATAAAGGCCAAAGAAATTTCCCTTTTACGGTAATATCAATCCAAAGTTATTGTTAACATTGTGAAGAGGTAAACGAAGATGCTACCCTCGTGGATATATGTAAAAGAGGGAGTGGGACCAAACAGCGCATGCTCGAGTTACTGCGGGGTGGTGGGGGATATGATCCATCAGCGGGAATCGAATGAAACGATCATTCTGTTTCGAGTCGTCCCAAAGGCACGTTCATGGAGGCCCTTGGAGATGGACGGTCGGGAGTAATATAAAAGCGCCTCACCAGTCGCGATAATGGCAACCATCTGTAACATTTTAAGCAACACGCTCTCGGTTAGTTAAATCTTATTTGAATTTTATATACTTATAATTTAATATTAACGCATTCTACTGTATTTTCTACAATTTTTTGTTCAATTCTACTGTCTTATACATAGTATATTTTATAATATATGATAGAAAGTTGTATAGTTTTTTATTATGATTTTACACTATATATTACATCGTGCAATTTGTCTCGGATATATTATTGTATAATATTAAACAGAGAAAATAGTATAATTGGGGTTATCTGTCCGAAAATTTAGTGAAATATTTAGATAACACGAATATCCCTTGGAATGGTTACATTTGACAGTCTCCTTTTTTAATCAACGGTTTGTTACAGAATTGTCTTTCGATAAATGAATCGTAATGCATTATTAAGAACTAATCTGCAGGTCATAATTTTTAACGGAGGGAGATAGAACTGTTTTCACTAGTAGTATCATTACATTCTGTTTAAAATCAGCTCATGTATTTTCTCTTTTATTTATTATGCGAAAACAGAGTGCAATGATATAAAGTATTAAACTGATAATTCCTTCTATTTCCAGGATATAGTTTTCCATGCGGTGTTACCACACACTTCGCGAGAAGTTAATATTCCTTATATACACCTCAAGAAGAGAGGACCGCATAATTCAAGGAACCATTAAGGAGGAACATCAATGGCTACCACGTGCATTTATTCCTGGCAATTTGCTGTAAGTAATTCCTCATTTCCTCCGTTAGCGGCGAGCAATAATTATAATAATAAATTTTGTAAAAATTCTGCTTTAAATTTCTGATTTGATCGTGTTATATTCTTATTGTTTTGGAGAAACTGTAAAAACAAGAAATATATAAAAACACCTTGGAATGTTAGCATTGAACAGTCTCCTTTTTTATTACATTTTTTGTTTTACAATTACCTTAAATAATATTTTTCATATATACACGTATGTGAACGAAATTTTCTTCATTTTTTGCAGGCGGCATCGACAGATGTCCGATGTTTCCTCGTCGGAGTAGAAAGGATGACCGATCTGGCAACTGTCCAAATCAATCATTTTTACTTTACAGATAGCGAACGACCGCCATTTCAAAAAGTTTGAAATTTTCATCTGTGGAAAGTGAAGGCAACCTGCAAATTCATTCAAAGGTTCGTTTTTATTGACATTACACGTAGCGATGCAACTCAGATGCAACCACTCTGAGATTAAAATTAGAAATTGTTAAAATTTTAGATTAAAATTATTTCATGTTCCTCGCGCGTTACGATCTACGAAATGTTCAAACGAATTTGTGAATGTGTGTGTATACATACATATACACATATATATATGTGTGTGTATGTATATGTATGCATAGAATCTGTCTGTCGTCTGAAAAGAATAGTGAAAATTTCATTACTGGACGTAGCAAATATAAGGAAAAATTTTATATAATTTTATCTACAACCTGACTTTAAACAATATGTAATGAACTTACAAAGTTCTAAGTGAAAGTTGTTTTATCCTCCTCTATTAATAATTACCTCTTACAGGACTGGCTGTATAATAGCAATAATGATCCCGCTGAATAATCAATTGACACTGGTAAATGAAGATAAAAAAAATTAAAAAATTAAATTAAAATATCTTATCGAGAGTGTTGTTTGAAATGATATAGACGGTATAGTCCATTATCGTGTCTGCGGAGGTGCTTATATATAGTTCCATCTTTTTGTGTCTCCAAGAACCTGTATGGGAGTTGACAAGACTCAGGATCAATATTGTACTCCTATTTAAAGAATTCAATAAATTCAATTATCAAATTAAATTTTGTCACCATTTATTCTGGTCCTCACTGTTTTGCATATATTAACGAGATATTGTGTCATCCGCGATAATCTCCTCACAATGTTACCCATAATAATGGATAGATACGATCTCAAAGGGGAAATTTCTTTTTGGCTATATACTTCTTTTTTCCATTCGATTCCGCTTATCGGTCTTTCTCTATACCTCATCTCTTCCTCTTGATTAGTTTATTTTGTAAACATCGAATTTAGTTTATCTACTTTTCAAGGAGGATCTTGTGTTTGGTACATATTTATTCATATTTATATAATTTTCGTGAAGAGAACGTCGACATTATCAAGAAAAGCAGACTTCCAAAATTGTATTTAAAAGAAAAGCGTATCTGAAAGAAGAGCTTTCTTCCTACAATATTTATTATTTTTACTTTGAGCGATGTCGACCATTTGATCGAACGACGATAGTAAGAAAACAATATAATAGATCTATACTACGTTTGGGGAATGGCCACATTATGTAAATGTTTATTATATGTACACTTATGATCATTCGAGTAAATATTAGAAAAATGCTAAATAAATTTGTCATATTATATTACTAGAAATATAACGAACTCGTTTCTATACTCGGTTATACGTAATGAGAAATAAAAAGATCGAGATAGATAGTATTTTCCGAGAAACTAAATAGTTTGGAGCGTAATATGCGAAATGTTTGACTACTCGAAGTATGATGGATCTTTCTTTGAAATTGTCCAGTCTGGAATAAATTTGTAGGAAAATGTATTCGTTCCTATGAAAGTACTAAATTAGTCGTGATACTTCGATTTGCAAATTAAATAATATATCTAAATATGTAATTAAAATGCACTACTAATATTATTATCGAATTCTCTGCTTGGTTTACTGGGAGGAAAATAAATGAAAAAATACCTTTCTTCTTGTCAAAATAAGGGAGGTGATATACGCATGCACGCCCACAGAACCGCGCACGTAATCCCACCCACATGAACTAGCTCGCATGAGCGAACACAAGAGCACAGGTGCATGGAAAGAGGTAATAACAAATCGTTTAATCGATAAGTACCTGACGATACGTATGGAGAACGTAAGACGTACATGCATTTTCAGTAAAACCCAATCAAAACTTATAAACAAGAGAATTTGCTTTACACAGCAAATTAATTCATTCAAATTTCGATATTACTAAAAAACGTACATTAAATATGATAAATTTTTTTTCATTACATATCGTGAATATTATGGTGTATAATTTGAAACATTGAACTCAAAATTTCTTCTATTTATAATTAGATAAAACAACTACTCGAGTTAAATTGATAAATAACAATGACACTATGACGTAAACATGGAATTAACATTTTTCGTATAATTTAAAAGTATTCTAGGGCTAACATTATTATCTCGAAAAGCGATGGATCTTTATATCGTTTTCGTAGATTTAATTATGTTAGAAGATAAACTTTCCTCAGTTCCATCTGAATTCCACTTTGATTCATGTTCCACCTGCAAAGTCGGACAACCTTTCAACGGCCTATTTGACTCGAATCGATTATACCCTCTAGCTAATGCTCCCCATCTATGAATCCTTTGAAAAAGGTATATTCCGTCTAGTCATACCGCTACTCGAACGAATAATATTTGGCCGAATTAAAAGAGATTGGTCGAGAAATCCATTTCCTTCCAACCGATATCCTTTTCAGCCCATTTGGCCGCGAAACAGGAAATTTTTAGTGACTTGTATAAACCGACGTTCAAATGAAATACGTAAAAGGGAAAAAGATGATATAACGAAAAAAAAAAAAAAAAAAAAAAACATATGGCGAAAGATTTTTTCTGAATCAATATTCCTTATCATTGCGTAATACAAGAAAAGAAATGATAATTTCAAGAGATAAAAAAGGGAGAAATTAATTCTTACTGATAGTCATTCTTAAGCACATAAATATGAAAAAAATTAATTGTTAATCGTCAACATTCTGTAGTTAATTTCAGATTATAAACTGTAAAGAAAAGAAGAAAAAAAAGAAAAGAAGAGGCAAAAGTAATACGTCGAATTAAAAAATATGGTACATTAATAAAACAGAAGTTCATTTTCCCTTAATTAATTTCATTTTTGACCTTTCCGTCCGTGTAAGCAATTAATGTGCGTAAAACGTAATAACCATATCTGCCCTGAGCCTTTCGGACGTCAGCTCTGAACAAATCGATGGAACTTTATCGCGCAGACATGGTATATCAGAATATATATTTTAAAAACACATAATGTATTATAAGGTTGCTTGATTTATGTTAATTCGTAGATATTGAAGAACATATTTTTTTACAAAAAGACAAAAATTTTATCCCTTATTATTTTCTACAAAATCTATGATTAGTTTTGAAGCAATTCAATTACAACATTTTCATCTCTTTCTCCACTGAGATCTCTTCGTTTTCTTGCTAGATGATAAAACTATCACTTCTATCGTTTTCTTCCGGATTAATATTTATTTTGTCTAACGTGACTGTATAAATGCCTTCCTGGAATTCTTCCTCACTACTTATATTTTATATCATGAGACTTGTACGTATTTGGACACTTTGCTGTTCTCCTAATTAAAAAAAAAGAAAAGAAAAAAAATGGAGAAATAAACGAAATGGAGATAATTGCATTTTACGAAATAACGGAATGATACATAACAATAATATAATACTTTCCTGATTTTCTCAGTAATTATTCTAGGGATCTATCATACTACTCGAAGCTTCAATACGAACTGATTTCAGCTCTGAAAATCTGTTTCTCCAGTTTTAGGATCGGTTGTTTACTTCATCAAATTTCACTATATATACAAGTTTCACTTACGAGTCTCCTTAAGCGGATCAGAGAAGGGCTCAGAGTTTGTAATATACAAGGGCTCAGTTGTGAAAGCACTTCCCATGTTCTCTTTCGTGAAATCGACTGATATTCTTTAAATAAAACTTAGTAATTGGACGATTATTTGATTTGTTTTTTTGTGCCACTTCAATAGAAAACTTCAGAGAAATGTATTTCTCAAAAAGTTGCGGTGGAAACAGTGGATTCTCCATAATCATTAAATAACTCTGAGATCCTCACGTTCAAGAAATACGTAAAAAAAAAGAAGGTAATATTACAAAAAGAAAATAAATAGGAGAAAAGATTGTATCTGAAGCCATATATTTTATTACTATTACGTAATAAAGAAAAGGAAGTCTTTGTTAACTTAAGCAATAGGTATTTGTTTACAAGAAGGAAAAGTAATATTGGATACAATGTTTTCAAGGAATGTCGAAGTAGAAAGTACAAAAATTTTTTACTTCCAAAAAAATTTTCCTCTTGTAAAAAAATGTTTTCATCGGAAATTATATTTACTTCCATATTCCGGGAAAACATTTTCTCCATATATCACTTTCCTTCCTTGTAAAAAAATACATATTGACCAAGTTATCGGAGAATTCATTTTCGTTATTGCACAATAATAAAAACATGTACTCGGAGAAAATCTTTCGTCACATTTATGCGTTCCTAATATTACCTTCCTCTTTTTCCCGTATTTCCCCTCCGAGAGAACCACTCAGTTAGTGAATCAAGAAATGGTCAAATTACCAAGTTATATGAAAAGTATATTAGTCGGCTTTACGAAAAAGAAGTACATTCACAATGGTCTGGGGGCTTCACTAAACCACTTAAAGAGAGTGATAACGAATTTTCTGCTAATGGTACGTGAGTACACCCCGTACGAGGTAGTGATATTTGATGGAGTAAACAAGCAATCATAAAACTGAGGAGATTTTGGAAGTTGAACTCGCTTCGTATTGAAACTTCAAGTGAAATAGATAGTTCCCTAAATTAATAAGCCAGAAAATCAGAAAAGTAATATTCTTTTGGTATATATCGTTTCGTGATTTCGTAATATACAATTTGAGACTACCAACGCTTTCAATTACTTATTTCATTTTCATTAAAAGAACGACAAAATATCCAAACACAAGTGAGTTTCGTGTCATAAGTAATACCAAAGAGGAATTCCAGATAGACATTTATATAGATATGTTAGAAAAAATAAATATTATACGGGAAGAAAACGATAAGAGTGATAGTGATGACATCCAACAAAAAAACGGAGAGATCTCATACATAATGCGAGGGATGATAATGTGGAAAGAGAATTGATTCAACATTTATCATAGACATCGTAGGAAATTATAAAGGACAAAATTTTAATTTTTTTGCAAAGATATATGATCCTCCATGTTTCCAAATTCTTCTATTAACGGGTATTGATCGGAATTTAACGATCTGCACGTACGCACTACCTTCTCATCCAGCACCATCATATTAAACGATTTATTATTATCTCTCTCCGTGCACGTGCGCGCTTACGTGCGCGGGTGCAAGTGGGTGGGAATGAGTGGGTGGGTATGAGTAGTGTGTCTGTACATCTCCTATCATGTTTTAAAAACAAAAAGGTTTATTTTCATTAGTTTTCCTCTCATAAAACCAGGCAGAGAATTCGATAATACGATTAGCGTTATAATTCAATTATCCATTTGGCTGAATCCTTTAATTCCCTGGTTAAATCTTTTGCAGATTCAACCATCCACGATTGATTTGATTCTTCTGCATGAACGGGTACATTTTCCTAGAAATTTACTCCCTATCGGAGAATGCAAAACAATGCTCCCATTATACTTACAGGTATAAAATATTTCATATATTATATTCCAAATCAATTTGATGCTTAGAAAATAGTCTAATGCTCTGCAGAATATGTAACCGTCTTATGAAACGATGAATCTTAATAGACAATTGAACTATAGAGCTAATTTCCAATTATCTGCTTGGTCTGTAGATAGGAAAACAAATGAAAACATACTTTCCTTATTATGAAGATAAGACAGGTGTACGCATACATGCATAAATGACCGCGCACTCAATCCCGACCACTCGTCTGACATAGATAGGCTCGCATCAGAGCACACGAAGATGGAGAGAGAGATAATAACAAAAGGTTTAAAACGAGGGTACTTGACGATAAGTACGGGTATCCATTATCATGAAATTCCTTTCAAAACATACCAAAATGGATAATTCGCGCTATGCACCAAATTACTTCGTCCAAATTTCAATATTTATGAAAAACGCTAATTACGAATATTTTTCAAGTACATGTCATGAATATTATGACAAACAATTTGAAGTACAAAATTCAATATTTCTCCATTCTTAATAATATCAATCGGTTCCTTAATTTAAATCGATGGAATAACGATGACGTAAACGTGGACTTTCTATTTCACGTATAATTTAAAAGTATTCCCCTGCTAACATTATTACTTCCAAAAACAGTGAATCTTTTGATCGTCCCTGTATGTTAAATTATTTTGTATGATATATCTCCTTCAGATTCATTTCAATTCCCTTTTGACCCTTGCCCATGGAACGTCGGACGGTCCTTCGACAAATCTTTCTGAGCATAATCGCATATACCTTCCAGCTAAAGCCACTCACCTTTAGATCCTTTGGAAAACGTAAATCCTTCCCATTTCTTCGTACCACCGCTCCAAGCTTTATAAAATAGCGCCATTGGTCTTGTATCGTCAAACACAAATGTTTTTTCTTCTTTTTCCTTTTCCTAGGTATTTTTAATCACATAATGTATAAAAGGCAATAGCTGACGATGTTCCTTTTTTGGTTAGAATTTTCAACTGTTTCTTGAACCACTCTTCTGTTTTCATGATCCAATGCGCTATATTATAAAAGATAAAATTAACATAGTAAAATTAGATAAAATACGTGACAAGTTACTTATATCTGATCTCTTCGTACCTTGTCTATTAAAATTCAATATTGAAGTCGATGGTTGCTATAGTAATGCTATAGCAATGGCAACATGTTTTTTTCCAGATAATTAGATGCCTTTCTCTTCAACTTGGGTTTCATACCATATGGAAGTTTTTTAATGAATTCACTTATCAATAGAAATACATTTGTCGACTTCATAAAATTCTGTGTCAAAATTCAATAAATTATTATAAAGCATACCTATGATAGAGATTTTATATTTCACAATACATTTTAGAACAAAAAATTTATATATTATCTCTAAAATATCTTATCATTCGATAAACAGAGCATTGATTGATTTACCATTTAAATATAAAATTAAAGAGGAAAACGTTTTCGTTTCTTAATCTGGTTGATGATCGGACATTTATATTATCCATGTTGGATGTATCGTCGGATGTAAAGAAGAACAGGAAGTGCAATGTAAATGCGTTTCACTTAGGACGTCGAATGTTTAATTATCACGTTGAGCGTGGTTGAAATTCTCGTATCTTCTCTGGAAGTAATTACAATTCAGATAGCAGTCGATTCTGCTCTTTCGCAATAATTCAAGAATATTGGAACTGCTTTCGCCTCCGTTTCGTCTTCTATATCTCTGGAAGAGTTTGCAATTCGTAGATTAGTCGAGAGTCATGACAGACGCTCAATTGTTCATTTAAATTGTGCAGTCATCAAAGGTAAATCTGGTTACGCCCTTTTAAGCGATATAAAATATCTTCTACGAGAAGCAACAAAATAATACTAAGGATGGCATTGATCACGAAAATCAGTTTCATTTCCGTAATATTGTATTGAAATTTTATAATAAGTTACATACTAACGATTACCGATAAATCTACCTTATATGGATAAGGAACAAAAGACAAGTGAGAATGAAGAAATTTTACCGTTTGGATTGCTTGTAAGTTTCCTCTGGGCGATTATTTACCACTTACTTGCACATTACTCGTTCAAAAATTATTGAAAGGATGACCTTCGAAGGCGAGACTCTTCCCGAAATCGTCACATCCGAACACCCAGCTAATTTCCGAGGCGAGGCTTGGTGGATGGGGTTATATTATCTTCTACACGGATCAATTAATACCACGTATTACACCATATAAAGAATCGAAATGTCATGGGTCCGAAGGAAGTAGATTTTCCTATGATGATCTCATTAACTGGACAAATTATTTTTATTTTCTTGTTTCTGGTTTTTTCTTATTTTCACACCCTCTGTTCTTTACAATCTACAATTAGAAATTAACTAAAGAATTTTGATAATCGGCTATTAATATTTTTCCCATTTTTATCGTTAAAAATGTTTAACAAAAAGTATAATTTGGAGCAAAGAAATATTTCTTGAAAATTTGCTTCATGATATTACCTTCTGTTCTCTTTTTATTGTTTTAGTTAACACGCGTCTCTCTTTCTTTATTACACAGTGGCAAAGTATATGCTTTCAGAGAGAATCATTCGTTATATTTATTTTTCTTTTCGGGTAATTCATTTCAATTTACGCAATACAATCAAAACTTCCTATTCCGCGATCGAAAGAGTCGAAAAGGATATGAGTGGGGGGACACGAGTGTGTCGACCAATCACTTTTAATTCGACCTTCTGTTACTCTTTCTTGTCACCACCATATGAAATAAACCACATTGCATAACTGCATATTGTAAAAAACTCTTTTGATTCGATTAATTCGTCGCGCCCTACCAAAAGATAATATTAAATGAAAAGAAATTAATTTTTTGTTGCTATTTTCTCATAATAAAGATACCATGTGAACGTAATTATACACATTTTTAATTTCCATCTGTCAACCGTCGGTCAAAAATGTTATTTATGCAAACAATATTTTTTTCCAATTTCTTTTTTTCATAATAAAAATTATTATCAACATGAGAAGTATCTAATCGTCCTTTGAAATTTTGTTTTCCCTTATAGTTCATCGCCAGGAACGTGATTCTTTATGTTATAGTTCGAATTTTAAAAAATGAAAAAAGAAAATACATATCCATATATCTCATGCATGGAGAGCACACATTGAATTACGCATAGGACGATGACATTGCATAATTTAAGATTATCAACGTCTTCCAAAACTTTTCTAGTGTTTCTAGGGAATATCATAGATCATCGTGCAGAAATCAATAGCAAGATATTTCCATTTGAAACATCTTATTCTATCTAACTTATCCGTAATACCTTGTTCAATACCATGTTCGTTAGGTGATCGATATTAACCGGAAAGAAACAAAAGGAAGAAAAAATGTATAATTGGCATGACGACGAACCTTCTCGAAATCGATATAGTACTGTTTCACTATGCTACTTTCGAATGGTGGTACGAGGCTAGGGAATATATCCTTTCAAATGATCGAAAGGTATGCAGCTTCAGTAAGAGGATATATTCGATTGCATCCAGATAGGTTCTTCATTCGGATGTGCGACAGTCCTTCATACGGATCGTCGGTCACAGTAGACTTTTTGCTCTATTGAGAGAACATTCCTTCGTAGAAAAGAAAATTTCATCGCGAAATCTTTTTTGATTTTATCTTCTTCTATCCTCTGAAGAATTCAACGCAGTCTAGATAGCAAAATGACTATCAATAATAACGTTACCATTGTTATTGAATATCGAATTAATGTTAATTACGATACCAATTTGAAAATGGTATATATCGTAAGAGTACATATTTCAATGCCACGAGTGAAATTGAGGGCGATAAAGAAGATCGATCTGCGATTAACATTTACACCCAATAAGAAGTTTTTCGAATCAATGTTGAATAAGAAGATGAAGAAGAAGAAGAAGAAGAGGATACAAGAGACAAGGAAGTCGAAGGTGAGTGTAAAGATTATGAGTCCACGCTTGTTTAAAAAAAATCGAAATGAATCTAAGGTTTAACTTTCAGAATGATTAAACCTTTAGACGTAGAAAAGATTTATCGATTTGTTCCACGTTTACGTCACCTTGTCGTCGTTATTCCATCAAGTTAAATTAAGTAATCATTCGATTAATTAAAAGTACAAGAAATATTGAATTAATTTTTTAAATTGTTTGTCATATTATTCACATCGTGTACTTCCAAAATATTCATAATATTTCATTTACGTTTTAGAGTAATATTGTAATTTCAACAAATTAATTTATTACGTAGCCAGAATTCTATAATTAATACATTTTAATAGGGATTTGATGAAAATACATCTACATATAACGATCTCCCCTACGATCGTCAAGTAGTATTAAAGGATTCGTTATTATTTCTGTCCGTCCGTGAGTGCTCTTGTGCGCACTTGAATTTGCTAGTTCAAGCCGAGGGAAATAAGTGTGCGCACATTTCCTGCCTGATTTTGCGAATAGGAAAATTACCATCATTTAATTAAATCTTCTGCACATCGATGTGCCTCAGTTCTTTTATCCGATCGACATTTATTTTCCTAAAAATTTACCTTCTGTTGGACAACTTAAATGAATGATCCAATCGTACTTCTTTTTATCAAATACTTCGTATATTATGTTCTAAACTAATTAGTTCCTATGGAAATATTATATTTCTTCAATCGTTTATTTCTTTTTACATGTAACCGAGTATAGCAGTGATTTTAATATATTTCTCGTAACATAAGATTTGAATTTTCCAAATTTATCATCGGAATGATTTAATTTCTCAATGAGCGCACTTATAACACTGATATAATACTTAGTCAATCACTAATTATCGACATAGTAGAAATCTATTATAATTTTTTCTAGCCATCTTTATTTCATCAACTATCTGACATCGCTCATAGCAACTGGTATAAATGTTGTTAAATGATAGTTTTTCTATGAAATTATCTTCCCTTTTAAACACAATCATCTGAATTGTATTTTTTGTGTAATGCTAACGATCTCTTCTCGAAAAAAGAATAAATGTGGATTAGTAAATATCAAAAAAAATTCGATTCTTAGAAAGTAAAATGATCGGAATCTATGAGTATTAAGAGTGATCGATAGGGGGAATCAAATCGGAAAAAAAGAAGGAAAAAAGCAGAGAAATTAATATCTTTTCGCTATTATCGATCGAAAATTATTGGTAACATTGTGATGAAATTATCTGGGATGTCATATCTCATCAATTTATGAAAAATCGTTGGGATCAAAATAAATGGTGGTGATACCGTGATTCGATACTTGAATTTATTACATTTTTCAAAGACAGTACAAGCTGCTTATTCTGAATCAAGTCATCTTCTAAGCAAGTTCTTGAAAGTTCAAAAAGACAGAAGATCCAGAATAATATATAAGAATAAAAGCTACGATAATGGAATCTGTATCATCGATATCATTTTGAACATCATGCTCTCGATAAGATAAATTGTATTTGAATTTCTTTTCTTTGTTTCGATCTATCGATCTCAGTGCATTAGTCAGGGCTAATGGTTTTTATACACCCAGTCCTATAGAACGTAATTATTAACAGATGGAGATAAAACTATTTTCGTTACTCCTTCGTAAGTTTATTACATCTTGTTTAAAATTAGCGTAGCGATAAATTTATATATTTTTTCTTATATATACCACGTTCATGAAAGGAATCTTCTTTATTCTTTTATATACCAATTCTATATGTATATATATATATATATATATATATATATATATATATATATCACCATATACTAAAATCTAATAACATTTATATACTTATTCGTTTATATATTTGTCTACATGTTGATAAAGTATCTACATGTATTTGTGCATCACCATATGATTCAAAATAAAATTAATAAGAAAATCAAAAGATAAATTGAAATCAAACAAAAAATTTTAAATAAAAAAGGAAGCCATTCAGGAAAAGAGCGGTCAAATATGTATCGGGAAAGTGTACCATCTGAGATCTATTTCATATTTTGATATATTTGCCTGGGATCGGTATGTGTAAACTCGGCGGTTGCTAAATGTCTTCGTCTTTCTTAATTTAACAAATTTTTGTTTTAATTTATGAAGCATGAAAAGATTAAAAAAAAATTAAAAGTAAATGAAGATAAAATTAAAATTAAGTACATATATTCGTATATAATACTATATAAGAGAATAATATTATAATTTCGATTCACCTTATTAATTTTCCTGAAAATGTATAATAAATAATTAACTTCATATAAATCACATTTCAACGTAGCTTTCATTTCTTGAAAGATAATGAGAATAATGATAATGTCAACGCATCAAAGTGAACACTCGAGCATCTTTAAATTACTCCTTTCGATTACTTCGTAGAATAAATTTTAATTACTCCTTCCGATTACTTCTTAGAATAATTATTAGAATTAAACGATTTTCACGTGGACATTAAAGAAATAATGAACCTTAATAAATTTCTATCGCTTTGATGTTTTAATTTTGCAACATATATTTCAGAATTTTCCTAAAATATTAAAAATGTTCAATTAATCTTTTAGTATATTTTCTAAGCGTTCTAATTATTTATTTCAATATTTGACTCAACATGCAGAATTTTATTTCTATCAGAAAAATATGCCAGAATCTCCTTGAAACTCTCTGAAACGGACTTTCGCTTCAAGCAAGAGGAAGTTGCGAGAATTAAAAAACGAAAACTAATAGTAACGAAAACTAATATTAATAATTAATCACAAAAACAAACAATACCAGTTCGATTGCCGATATGTATCTCTCGACAAATCGTTTCTCCATTTAGCTCTTTGTATTTTCATTCTCATTGAATTATGTATCTCTACTCTAAATGATTAACTGACCGATAAGCAAACAATTCAACTAGTATCAGCCAAAAAAATCAACCAATCTGTCGGACTCGTCAATAGGTAGTATTATAGGAATCATGCAAACACGCAATAATATCATGAAATAGTCAACAGTTATGCAACATTTGGCTCTATATACGATTATACGATTAAATCGTATAAACGTCTAAACAAAAATATCCTAAATCTGACAACTCTAATTATACTTTCTTTGTTGAATATTATACAATAGTATACCGAAGAGAAATTGCACAGTATAAAATATAGTGCAAAATAATAATAAAAAACTATACAATTTTCTATAGAATATTATAAAACGGTATGTCGTAATATTAAACACGAAATTGTATAATATGGTCTATAATGTAGCTTCGCGAATATAGGACGAACGAATTATGCGATTGTCTATAACATGGTAAAAAAAAAAAAAAAAAAAAAAATATTAAACAGTATAAAATTCAAATATGATTTATTTATCCGAGAGCATGTTGTCTAAAATAATATAAATAATTTCCATTATCGTGACTAATTGGGATCTTATATATTATTCTGGATCATCCCTCTTCAAAAACTCCTAGAACCGTGCTTGAATGAGAATTTGGACTCCACTCAGAACAAGCAAAAACTATTCAACTACCGGATATAGGCAGTAAGCTCTCTAATTGGTGGAGCGTGCAGTGTTCCCACTTGCTATTTTTCGTAACAAGGGTATCATTCCTAGTAATCCCTTCAAAATGCTCCAAATTATTTCGAATACTAACTACCGTAAAGGGAAGATACACACACACGCCCATAGGATCGCATACTCATTTCATCCCGTCTACTTGAAACATCCCGTCCACTTGATAAGCTCACGCACACGCAAATGTACACACACAATTAAAGAGAGATAATAAAACGTTCGATATGAAGGTACTTGACGATGAATATGGAGGAACGTATTACGCACCTTCAGATCATTATATCTCGAATCAATCGTTAACAGGAGAATTCGAGCTAAGCAGCAAATTAATTGGTCCAAATCCCTATATTATTGAAAATGTACCTTAAATATAATGAATATTTTTTAAATACATGTCGTGAATACTATAATTACCAATTTGGAACATCGAACTAAACGTTTCTTCCCTTTTTAATTATATAAAATAATTCTTTAAACTGACTATGGTAATCAGTTTAATAATTACTTTAATAAATAGTTTAAATAATTATTTAAACTGGTATAACAATGACATGCTGACGTAAACGTACACAGAATATTCAACGCAAAATTTAAAAGTGTTCCCGGGCTAACATTATTATCTCGATAAACGGTGAATCTTTTGATCGTACATGCAGATTTAATCATTTTCAAACATAAACCTGTCTGAGTACCATTTCAATTCCCTTTAATCCAGATTTCATTTGCAACGGCACACAACCCTTCGATAAATCTGTTTCAACATACTCGATTTTATCCTCTAGCTAAAGCCGCTTATTTTTGGATGCTTTCAATAAGATATATTTCGTCCCCTCGTACCACCATTCAAATAAAGTTTTGTAAAAGAGCGCCATCGAGGATCCTCGTCAGCGCCATTATAAACGTTTTGTTCTCTTCTTTCTCTTCTTCCTGGTTAATCTCGATCATATGATGAAGACGGGATGGAACACAATACTACGGATCACGTAAAAATAAGAACGGTGTTTGAAAGCGAAACATCTTCCTTTCAAACCCAGCACGTTGATTCATAGTATCGCTAAGAAGCATTAAAAATGTTTTGGAAGCCGTTGATAATTTTAGAGAATAGAATACCGCCGATCGATATTATGTACTTCATTGTCCGCGCATAAGATATATACATATGAATTTTTTTTCTTCCTATTTTTAAATGCGAGCTATAATATAAAGCGTGAAATCACTATTGAAGAAAAATATGAAAAAACTGAAAATATTAATGCACAACACTTTTGATGATAACACGCGACAACTTCGAAAGTTAAATGCTTAATATTCCATGATAGATGAAGAATCTGTTTTTGACGAAGGTTTCTTCGAAACTATTTTCTTATATATGTATTTGTTCATAGGAAGATACTATATCTAACGATCATAATGAAGAAGCAAATACTTCTCATACTGATCAATTTACCCACGATGTTAGTTTTATTATGATCAGAGAAAATATTGTTTACGTAAACAAAATCTTTGGTCGATTTTGTCAGATAGGAATAAAAAATATGTATATTGACGACTCAAAAGATATTTTCATTATGAGAAAATATCAATAAAAGGATTAATTTCATTTCTTCAATGTATGGTAGGGACAGATCAATAAAAATGGAGCAGAAGCAATCGTCATAATATTCGAATGGTCATGCAATGTGGATTATTTCATATGACAGTTACAAAGGAATCATAATTATATATCGAATTAAAAGAGATTCAACGAGATATTCATTTCCTCCCAACTCATATACTTGTCGGTCATTTCAGACCTGTTGGCCACGTAATAGCAAATTTTAATTGATTTACGTAAAGCACATTGAAATGAAATACATAAAAGAGAAGAAGATAATATAACGAAAAAGAGAAACATGAATATGGCGAGAAATTTTCTCCGAATCCATATTATTTATAATTACGTAATAAAGCACAAGAAATGATATTTTCGAGAGATGAAAAAAAAATTAGAATTTAATTCTCATTGATAGGTATTTTTAAGGATACAAATAAGAAAAAAGATAATTGTCAATTGTCAGCATTATTTAGTTAATTTTCAATCGAAAACTGTAAAGAAAAGATGGAAGAAAGAGAAAATGAAAAAAAATTATTGATCGAATTAAAACAGTTTGGTCGAGATATTCATTTCCCCCTAACTCATACCCATTTGGCCTTTTCGGCTCGTTCGACCGCGTAATAGGAAATTTTAATTAATTTACGTAAAGCACATTGAAATGTAATACGTAAAAGAGAAGAAGATAATATAACGAAAAAGAGAAACATGAATATGGCGAGAGATTTTCTCCGAATCCATATTTTTTATAATTACGTAATAAAGCACAAGAAATGATATTTTCGAGAGGTGAAAAAAAATTAGCATTTAATTCTTATTGATAGGTATTTTTAAGGATACAAGAGAACTGTAACAAAAAACTGAAAATGTCAATGCACAACGCTTTCGATGATAACACGCGACAACTTTGAAAGTTAACTTAAGTGTCAACTTAAATAATCGATAAAGAATAGAAAGTAATATACGAAAAAAAATACAAACAATATTCGTTGCTCAAAATGAATTCTTATTGATATATATTTTTAACGGCAAGAACAGGAAGAAAATTATTTGTCAATTTTCAAAATCCTTAGTTAATATCTAATTTGAAATGGTAAAGCGAAGTAGGGAGGAGAAGAAACGAAAGAAGAGCATAGAAAAAAAAGGATAATGATACATCCAATCAATAGATATCAATATAGAAATTTATTTCCTTACATCTTATGACCTTTTCGGTTCTTTCGATCATATAATAGGAAATATTGATTAATCTACGTAAAACCTTTTGCTGAGGGTGTCTTCTTGGTCGCTAAGTCAATCCAAAGCTTTTTGCAGGGTATTAATACCGCCTGTCAGAAGACGGCGATAAAGTTTTACGTCATTCCTTCGGTGGTTGTCGAATTAATAATATATGAGCAAGTGTTGTACAATAAATATTCGCAATATGTATACTTCATACGTTCCAAAGAGTAGTTTTTCAAGCAGTTCAAGCGGTTGAAACAATATCTTCATTCTCACTAGTCTTTTATTTATTTTATCAATATAAAGTGAATTATTAGAGATTAGTCATTGGTGTGTGATTTATATTAAATTTCAATTATATATTATGGAAATAAAACTGATTTTCATCAATACCATCTTAATTATTGTTTTTTGCTTTTCGGAAAAAGTACTTTATATCACTTAAAAGAGCGTAATCAGATTTATCTTTGATAATTATACAATTACATGATCAATTGTATTTCTATTGCAAGTCTTAACTAATCTACGAATTTTAAATTGTTTCAGAGATATACTGGAGGAAACGAAGGGGAAAGCAGTTCTGATAATCTGAAAGTAGTACAAAATTTTCAAATTAACTAATATTTGAATCTCAATTTTAAAGATGTACGAAATTCAATGGTACTCATCGTGGTAATTAAGTATACTATATCCGAAATAAAATATATTATATTAACACTTCCTGTTCTTCGTACATCCAACAATATATTCTATATGGATACTACATGGATAAATGTCTAATTATCAACCAACTTAGGATATGAAAACATTTACCTTTTTAATCTTATATCTAAATGGTAAATCATTCAATGCTGTGTTTATGGAATGGTAAGATATTTTAGAGATTAGATATAAATTTTTTATTCTAAAATGTAATATGAAATATAAAATCTGTATCATAAATATATTTTATAATAATTTATTCAATTTTGAAACAAATTTTATGAAGTCGACGAAAGTATTTCTATTGAAAAGTGAATTTATTAGAAATCTTCTAAATGGTATGATGCTCAAGTTAGCGAAAAGGGCGCCTAATTATTCGGAAAAAACATGTTGCTATTGCTAGAGTATTACTATCACAACCGTCGATTTCAATATTGAATTTTAATAAATGAGATACGAAGAAATCAGATATAAATAACTTATCCAATATATACTATCTTATCCAATTTTTTATATGAATTTCATCTTTTATAATACAGGGAATTGCATTGTGACAGCAAAAGAGTGGTTCAAGAAGCAGCTGATAAATCTAAGGAAACGAAAGGACATTGTTAGCTATTGTTCATACATTAAATGCTCTTAAATCTTTTGATGTTGTTGTATGCATTATCTGACTGGAAATATCTCGGAAGAGGAAAAAAAAGAAAAATCATTTGTGCTTGATGACAAAGTTTCAAAAGAGCAATATGACGCAGTTTTATAAAGCTTGGAACAATGATACGAGGAAATGAAAGGGATTTACCTGTTTCAAAGCATCCAACCGTGAGCTGCTTCAACTGGGGCGTATATGCGATTGTGCTGAAAAAGATTTGTCGAAGGGGCATGCGGGGCAAAGATCAAAGGGGAATTGGAATGAAAGTGAGACGGGTATGTCATATAAAATAATTTAATATAGAGGAAATTAAATTATGCATTAAATAATATGTCCACGCTCACGTCATCGGTATTTTATCGACTTAAATTAAAGAACCATTCGATATAATTAAGAATGGAAAAATTTTGAATTCTGTTTTTTAAATTATTTGTCATAATATTCATGACATGTACTTAAAAAATATTTGCAATTAGCGCTTTTCATAAATATTGAAATTTGGACGAAATAATTTGGTAACTAACGCGAATTACCCTGCTAATACGTTTTGACAGAGATTTAATTACAGTGGATGTCCGTAATACGTTCTTCTATAGTTATCGTCAAGTACCTTTGTTTCGAACCTTTTGTTAATATCTCCCTCCATCTCTGAGTGTGCTCTTGTATGCGCTCACGTGCACCAGAATGTGAACAGACACGTGATGTATCATTTTGAAAATAAGAATGGAACGTTTTCATTTATTTTCCCCTCATCAAAGCGAGTAAACAATTGGATAATAGGATAAGCAATATAATTCAATAACCTATTTAATTGTATCATTTAATTAGCCGGTTAGGTCTTTTGCGAAACAATAGACTACGTTACCGATTCAATTCTTTCATAGGAACGAATAGGTTTTCCTACAAATGTATTCCTAATCAAAGAATTTAAAAATTCAATTCAATTATATAATATATATAATATTGCATATATAATATTGCATAATATTATACAACATCGCGTGTATCACATTCTAAACTAGTTAGGTCGTATGATAGTATTATATTTCTGCAATCGTTTATTTCTTATTATATATAACCAAGCATGTAGTAGTTATTTTATTATATTTTTAGTAAAATAATATTTGTATTTTCCGAATGCATTATGCGTATGATTTAATTTTTCAATATGCATATAATACAATACACCATTTAACATAGCAAGAATCTATTAGACTTTATATTATATACATATTTGTACTATTACTATATATTAAAATTTAATTATTCATTTATCGTTATTTGACTAACCGATTGACGTGGCTGTAACCATAAGTTATAAATGTTGTAGGAAGATAGTCTTTCCGTAAAATAATTTTTCCTTCTAAATAGAATCTTTTGAATACTACTTTCTTGATGTCAATGTTCTCTTCGAAAGAAATAAATAAATATGAATAAATAAACACCAATGAAAGAAAGAAGCAAACAAATATGTATTGAGAACTCAACTAAGAAATGAAATTTTATTCTTATTTGACTTTTTTCCATGATTAATAAATTTTTGAGAGAATTTCTGAAAAATTAGGAGAACAGTAAATATAGATCAACAATTGGGTTTACATCTACTGCACGCATAAAGAAATATGAAAGTGTAACTATTTGATACACTTTCTGAATATATATTCGTTTGCTTTTTTTTTTAAGACTATTTTGTAACGACTATTTTTCCTTTAATTTCAATTACTTCTTAGATTTTAATTTATGCTTTATTTTTCTTTTTAACCCCTTATACTCAAATGTCCTCTCAGAGAGTTCATCATAAAAATAAGGAAATCTCATAGATAATGATAACAATAAAAATAGTGTACAAAAATTGCTACAAAACTTGTCAAAAATATCGTAAAAAATTATATGGAATAGAATTTCGATTCTATTTCGAAAATTTGGTTCGATTCTATGGAAAGAAGTATGTTACACTATATACCACGTTTGCGCGACTTAGTGCCGCCGTGTTGTTATTAGCTAACGTCCGAGAGGACGCCAAGTACAAAGAATAAATACGGAAGAATATCAAAATAGAAATCATTCCATGCTTTTTATCTCTCTACCTAAAGAACGAAGAATTTGTATCATTTTTCTTGGTAATTTGATAAACTGAATATTATTTTTATAATAATCTTTATAGCACTTCAACTTGATGACTTTTTAGAAATAATATATAATCGATAGATAAAATATTTCCATGATAGTAATACTTAAACGATAGTATACTCGCTTAAACATTAAGCGAGAAAATTGAAGTCCAATGAAACATAACGTAGTTTTAAACGAAAATTTCAATAATTTATAATATGGATCTCGAAGTGGTTGCATCTGAGTTGCATCGCTGCTTGTAATGTCAACAAAAGGAGCTTTTGAATGACTTTGACATTTCTCTCTTTCTAAATGTGCAAACTTCAAATTTAATACTTGTGATATTAGGTACCTCTTTCGCCAACTTGGATTTCATATCATTTAGAAGATTTGTAATGAATTCACTTATGAATAGAAATACCTTCGTCGACTTCATAAAATCTGTTTAAAACTTCAGTAAATTATTATAAAATATACCTATGGCAGAGAATTTATATTCCACCGTACATTTTAGAACAAAAAATTTCTACCTTATCTCTCAAATATCTTACCATTCGGTAAACACCACATTGATTGATTTTCCATTTAAATATAAGAGTAAAAAGGAAGACGTTTTCATATCTTAATCTGGTTGATGGTCTAACATTTCTACTACCCATATAGGACTTATTGTCGGATGTACGCAAGAACAGGAAGTACCAATGTAAATACGTTTCACTTCGAATGTCGAATATTTAATTACCACGTTGAACGTAGCCGAATTTCGTGTACCTTCTTTGGAAGTAATTACAATTCAAATATCAATCCTTTGCAATATTTCCCGGCTATTAAAACTGCCTTCGCCTTCGTTTCATCTGATATATCTCTGAAATAATTTAAAATTCGTAGATTAGTTCCGACGTCCCATCTGTTAAAATCGGCCAAGAATGTTTCTCGTTCAAAAAATATTTTTTTTCCTATTTTTTTTGGTCATATTAGAAATTATATCACGAGTGAATTCACCAGCATGAGAAGTATTTGCTTCTTCATTATGATCGTTAGATATAGTATCTTCCTATGAACAAATACATATATAAGAAAATAGTTTCGAAGAAACCTTCGTCAAAAACAGATTCTTCATCTATCATGGAATATTAAGCATTTAACTTTCGAAGTTGTCGCGTGTTATCATCGAAAGTGTTGTGCATTAATATTTTCAGTTTTTTCATATTTTTCTTCAATAGTGATTTCACGCTTTATATTATAGCTCGCATTTAAAAATAGGAAGAAAAAAAAAATTCATATCTACATATCTTATGCGCAGATAATGAAATACATAATATCGATCGGCAGTATTCTATTCTCTAAAATTATCAACGGCTTCCAAAACAGTTTTAATGCTTCTTAGCGATACTATGGAATCAACGTGCTGGATTTGACAGGAAAGCGTTTCCTTTTCAAACATCGTCCTCGTCTTTACGTGATCCATAGTATTGTGTTCCACCTCGTTTTCATTATGTGATCGATATTAACCAGGAGGAGGAGAAAATGGAAGAGGAAACGTTTATATCGACGGTGACGAAGAACCTTGCGAGATTAATATCGGCGCTATTTTACAAAGCTTCATTCGAATGGTGGTAGGAGGAGATGGAAAATATCTTGTTGAAAGGATTTAAAGATAAGCGGCTTTAGTTGGAGGATATAATCGAGTGTGGTAGGAGAGATTTATCGAAGGGTTGTTCGCTGTAACAAACCGAATCTGGATTTGAATCAACTAATTTGCTACTTAGCTTTTTATTTGTTTTCCTCTCATCAAACCAAACAGACGTTTGGATAATGCGATTACTATCGTATAATGTAGTTATCTACTTAAATGCATGATTTAATTACCCTGTTAGTTCTTTTCAAGAGCGATGTACTACGTTATTGATTTAGTTCTTAAATTGGTCTACATTTTCCTAAAAATTTACTCCCGATTGGAGAATTTAACAAAAGTATCTAATTATACTTCTAGTTATGCAATATTTCGTATACTATGTTCCTTACTAATTAGTTCCAAGCAAAATATTATATTTCTCCAATCGTTTATATCACATTACGTATAACTGAATATAACAGCGATTTTATTATATTTCTAGTAACATGATATTCTTATTTTCCAAATATATTAACTTTAATTTCTCAATGAGCGCATATAACTAACATGAACTACCGCGACCGAGCGCACACAATAGAACACATGCATGGTGGGAGGTAATAACAAATCGTTAAATAGGATACGTATGGAACGATAATTATGAAAGAACATAATGTGTAACACATTTTCATTAAATCCCAATTAAAATGTATTTGCGTTGCGTAATAAATTAATTTGTCCAAACATCTATGTTCTTGAAAAATGTTCATTATATATTATTTTAAAGTACATGACGTGAATATTCTAACAAACAATTTGGAACATTGAACCAAACTCTTCTTCTCTTTTTAATTATGTTAACGATGTATAATGATCACACGGTGAAGTAAACGTACACTGAATATTTAACGCATAATTTAAAAGTGTTCCCGGGTAAACATTATTATTTCGATAAACGGTGAATCTTTTGATCGTACATGCAGATTTAATCATTTTCAAAGATAAACCTGTCCGAGTATCATTTCAATTCCACTTTAATTCAGATGCGGTTTGCTACGGCGAACAGCCCTTCAATAAATCTCTCCCACCACACTCGATTATATCCTGTAGCTAAAGCCGCTTATCTTTCGATCCTTTCAACAAGATATATTCCGACTCCTCATACCACCATTCGAATGAAGCTTCGTAAAAGAGCGCAGATATTAATCTCGCAAGGTTCGTCGTCACCGTCAATATAAACGTTTCCTTTTTCACCTTTTCCTTTTCCTGGTTAATCTCGATCACATAATGAAGACGGGATGGAACACAATACTATGGATCATGTAAAGACGAGGACGATGTTTGAAGAGAGAACGCTTTCCTGTCAAACCCAGCACGTTGATTCATAGTATTGCTAAGAAGCATTAAAATTGCTTTGGAAGCCGTTGATAATTTTAGAGAATAGAATACTGCCGATCGATATTATGTATTTCATTATCCGCGCATAAGATATATACATATGAATTCTTTTTCTTCCTATTTTTAAATGCGAGCTATAATATAAAGCGTGAAATCACTATTGAAGAAAAATATGAAAAAACTGAAAATATTAATGCACAACACTTTCGATGATAACACGCGACAACTTCGAAAGTTAAATGCTTAATATTCCATGATAGATGAAGAATCTGTTTTTGACGAAGGTTTCTTCGAAACTATTTTCTTATATATGTATTTGTTCATAGGAAGATACTATATCTAACGATCATAATGAAGAAGCAAATACTTCTCATACTGATCAATTTACCCACGATGTTAGTTTTATTATGATCAGAGAAAATATTGTTTACGTAAACAAAATCTTTGGTCGATTTTGTCAGATAGGAATCAAAAATATGTATATTGACGACTCAAAAGATATTTTCATTATGAGAAAATATCAATAAAAGGATTAATTTCATTTCTTCAATGTATGGTAGGGACAGATCAATAAAAATGGAGCAGAAGCAATCGTCATAATATTCGAATGGTCATGCAATGTGGATTATTTCATATGACAGTTACAAAGGAATCATAATTATATATCGAATTAAAAGAGATTCAACGAGATATTCATTTCCTCCCAACTCATATACTTGTCGGTCATTTCAGACCTGTCGGCCACGTAATAGCAAATTTTAATTGATTTACGTAAAGCACATTGAAATGAAATACATAAAAGAGAAGAAGATAATATAACGAAAAAGAGAAACATGAATATGGCGAGAGATTTTCTCCGAATCCATATTATTTATAATTACGTAATAAAGCACAAGAAATGATTTTTTCGAGAGATGAAAAAAAAATTAGAATTTAATTCTCATTGATAGGTATTTTTAAGGATACAAATAAGAAAAAAGATAATTGTCAATTGTCAGCATTATTTAGTTAATTTTCAATCGAAATCTGTAAAGAAAAGATGAAAGAAAGAGAAAATGAAAAAAAATTATTGATCGAATTAAAACAGTTTGGTCGAGATATTCAATTCCCCCTAACTCATACCCATTTGGCCTTTTCGGCTCGTTCGACCGCGTAATAGGAAATTTTAATTGAGTTGGCTATAGCATATTGAAATAAAATACGTGAAAGGGAAAAAGATGATATAACGAAAAAACAAACATGAATATGGCGAAAGATTTTCTCTGAATCCATATTTCCTAATATTGCGTAATAAAGCAAAAGAAATGATATTTTCGAGAAATGAAAAAAAATTAGAATTTAATTCTTATTGATAGGTATTTTTAAGGATACAAATAAGAAAAAAGATAATTGTCAATTGTCAACATTGTTTACTTAATTTTTAATCGAAAACTGTAAAGAAAAAATGGAATAAAGAGAAAATGAAAAAAAAGTAATTGGTCGAGAAATTTATTTCCCCCAACTCATACTCTTTTTGGCCTTTTCGGCTTATTCGACCGCGTAATAGGAAGTTTTAATTGATCTTCATATAGCGTATTGAAAGAAAATTCGTAAAAGAGAAAAAGATGATATTACGAACCAAAAATAAATATGACGAAAGGTTTTCTCTGAATCCATATTTTTTACTATTAGCAGAAGCGTTTATTTCAATATGTATTTATGCAATATGTATTTACTCATATGGTTGTTAAAAAGGGATGGTAATAAAATGTCGAATTAAAAGAGATTGAGAAATTCATTTCCTCCCAACCTACATCTTTTTCAGACGCGTAATAGGAAATTTTAATTTATTTACATAAAGCACATTGAAATAAAATACGTAAAAGGGAAGAAGATAATATAACGAAAAAAAAAACATGAATATGGTGGAAGATTTTCTCTGAATCCATATTATTTAATATTGTGTAATAAAAGAAAAGAAATAATTTTAAGAGATGAAAAAAGCTGAGAATTTAATTCTTATCGATAGTCATTATCAAGAATACAAATTAGAAAAAAATTGTCAATTGTCAACATTCTTTAGTTAATTTCAAATTGTAAACCGTAAAGAAGAAAAGAAAAAAAAAAGAAAAATAAAATAGGAAAGTAATATGTCGAATTAGAAGAGATTGTTAGAGAAGTTAATTTCCTATTAATTAATTTCATTTTCGATCTTTCTGTCCGTGAAAACAATTAATGTGCGAGAAACGTAAACGTGCGAAATAACGCTTTCTGCTTTGCGTCCTTTCGGACGTTAGCTCTCAACAAATCAATAGCACTTTATCGTGCAAACGTAATCCTACGACTCACATCATATGATATATGATAACTTTAAAATCAAATAATATATTACAACGATGCTTAATTTATACGAATTTGTAGATTTTGAAGAACATATTTTCTTGTAAAAACACAAAAATTTTATCCCCTATAATTTTCTATCAAATCTATGATGAGTTTTGAAGCAATACTTTTACAACATTTTCGTCTTTATCATTATCTATGAGATCTCTTCGTTTTCTTGTTAGGTGACATCACTATCACTACTATTGTTTTCTTCCAAATTCATATTTATTTTATGTAATGTATCTATATAAATGTCTTTCTGGAATTCCTCTTCATTATTTATATCTTACATTATGAGACTTGGGCGTAATTGGACACTTTGTCGTTCTGCTAATAAAAAAAAGAAAATCGATAAATAAATGAAATGGAGATAATAAAATTTTACGAAATCACGGAACGATAAAGACCAATAATATATTACCTTTCTGGTTTTCTGACTAATTAGTCGAGAGATCTATTTATACTGCTAAAAGCTTCAATAAGAACTGACTTCAGCTTTGAAAATTTCTTTCTCCAATTGTAGGATTGTTTCTTTATTTCATCAAATATCATCGTGTATAGCATACTCGCATACCGTTGCTTCACAAATCCTTCTTAGTAGGGTTAGTACTCTCCTTAAGCGGATCAGAAAAGGGCTTAGACTATCGTGAACGCACTTCCTACGTTCCTCTTCGTAAAATCGATTGATATTCGTTTCACATAATTTGATAATTGGACGATTTCTTGATTTGCTTTGTTGCACCATTTCAACGAAAAACTTCAAAGAAACATGCATTTCTTAAAAAAGTGGAATCAATTGATCCTCCATAAAGAGAAGGAAGTAATATTACGAAGAAAAAATAAACATGACGAATGATTTTCTCCGAATCGATATTTTTCGCTATTGCATAATAAAGAAAAAGAAATCCTTGTTAAGTAATATGTATTTATTTATAGGAAAAGAAGGACGAATTACAATTTTTGTACTTATTATAAGTAATACTTATTGTAAAATTTTCTGTTGTAAAAAAATTTGCTCCTAAGAAGTTATATCTACTTCCATATTCCTTGAAAGCATTTTCTCCGAATATTACCATCTTTAATTTAAAAATAAATGCATATTGCTAAAGTTATCGAAGAATTCATTTTCGTTATTGCACAATGATAAAAAACGTATTCGGAGAAAATCTTTCGTCACATTTATGGTTTCCTAATATTACCTTTCTCTTTTTCCCGTATTTCCCCTCCGAGAGAACCACTCAGTTAGTAAATCAAGAACTGGTCAAATTACCAAGTTATATGAAAAGTATATTAGTCGGTTTTACGAAAAAGAAGTACATTCACAATGGTCTGGGGGCTTTATTAAACCACTTAAAGAGAGTGATAACGAATTTTCCGCAATGGTATGCGAGTACACCCCGTACGAGGTAGTGATATTTGATGGAATAAACAAGCAATCATAAAATTGAGGAGATTTTGGAAGCTGAACTCGCTTCGTATTGAAACTTCTAGTGAAATAGATAGTTCCCTAGACTAATAAGCCAGAAACCAGAAATATAATATTCTTTTTGTATATATCGTTTCGTGATTTTGTAATATACAATTTGAGACTACCAACGCTTTTAATTACTTATTTCTTTTTCATTAAGAGAATGGCAAAATATCCAAACACGAGTGAGTTTTGAGTCATAAGTAATACCGAAGGGAAATTCCAGATAAACATTTATACGGATGCGTTAGAAAAAATAAATATTAATCGGGTAGAAAACGACAGCAGTGATAGTGATGTCATTCAATAAGAAAAAAAAAGAGATCCTATACATAATGAGAGGGGTGATAATATGGGAAGAAAATTGCTTCAACATTTATCACAGACATCGTAGGAACTTATAAAGGACAAAATTTTGATTTTTTTGCAAAAATATATGATCCTCCGTGTCAACAAATTCCTCTGCTAACGGGTATTAATCGGAATATAACGATCTGCACGTACGTAATACCTTCTCTCGTACCTATCGTGAAATACCATCATATAGAACGATTTATTATAATCTCTCTCCATGTACGTGCGCGCTTATGTGCGTCAATCAAATGAGCGGCAATCAATGCACCTGCTAAAACCCCGTAAATCTCCTCTCTTATTCAGAAAACGAGGAGGGTATTTATTCATTGGTTTTCGTCTCATTAGACCAAGCAGACAATTCGATAATACGATTAGCGGTATTATTCAATTATCTATTTGGCTGTATTATTTAATTATCTGGTTGTCTTTTGCAGATCGATATACCACGCCTGACTTAACTCTTCCATATGAACGAATACATTTTCCCAGAAATGTACTCCCCATTGGAGAATGCAAAACAATAATCCCATTATGCCTCCAGTTACCTAATATTTCGTATATTATGTTTTAAAACAATTGATTCCTAAGAAAATAGTCCATTGCTCAGCAAGTTATGTAACCCTGTTATCGAAAGATGAATATAAATAGGCAATTGAATTATACAGCTAATCGTATTCTTCAGTGGTCTCATCAATGATGAGAGGAAAACAAATGAAAGAATACTTTCCTTCTTATACAAATAGGACAGGATTCGTACGTACACACGCACACAGGACCGAGCATTCAATCTTGACCACTTGAACTGGAACAGAGAAGTACGCATCAGAGCATACGCAGATGGAGAGATATAATAACGAAGGGTACAAAAGAAGGTACTTCACGATAAGTGCGGGAGCACGTGCTACATACATCCATTATCACAAAATCCCTATCAAAATGTTTCAACAGGGTAACTCGCGCTACGCAGCAGTTACTTCATCCAAATTTCAATATTTATGAAAAATGCACATTAAATATTACGAATATTTTTTAAATGCGTGTCGTAAATATTTTGACAAACAATTTGAAATGTAGAATTCAACACTCCTTCTTTTTTAATTATATGGGATGGTTACTTAATTTAAATTGATGCAATAACAATGACGTAAACATCGACTTTCTATTTCACGTATAATTTAAAAGTATTCCTCTGCTAATGTTACTACTTCCAAAAACGGTTAATCTCTTGATCATATCTGTATGTGAAATTGATTTATACGATAAATCTCCCTTAGTTTCATTTTAATCCCCCTTTGACTCATGCCCTGCGTGGAACGTCGGATGAGCCTTCGACAAACATTTTTGAGCACAATCGCATATATCCTCCAGCTAAAGCTGCTTACGTTTGGATCCTTTGATAAAATCCCATTTCCTCGTACCACCGTTCCATGCTTTACAAAACTGCGCCACATTGGTCTTTCCAAACTTCGTCGTCAAGCAGGGATGTTTCACCTTCTTTTTCTTCTTCCTGGATATTCTCAATCATATAACGAACACAGTATGAGATCACACAAAGACAAGGAGGATATTTGAAGAGAAAACGATAACTCATAGTACCTTCAAGAAATACTAAAAATGATTTAAGAATCAGTGATGATCTTAAATAATACAATTCTGCCGATCGATACTATGTAATTCGCTGTCCGCGCATAAGACATATGGTATTTTTCTTTCTTTTCTTTTTTTATATTCGAGCTATAATTCAGAGTGTCATCACGGCCGATGAACTGCAACAAAAACCTGAAAATATTAAAACACAATTAGATATTCATACTGATCAATTCACACATAATATAATTTTTATAGTGACAAGGAGAAATCAGAAAGAAAATATTTTTTGTACGAACAACCCTTTTAACCAACGTTTCTTAGAAGTGAATCAGTAATGTGTATATTATCGTGCATAAGATATATGTATTATGGGAAATTAGCAAAAAAAAAATTAATTCCTTTTCATTCAATATTAATCTTTGGTAAAGAACAATCAATAAATACGAGGCAAAAACGTGAATGTGAATCATTTTATATGAGATATTCCAAAAGGTAGTAACGAAAAAATAATAATTTGTCGAATTAAAAGTGTGAAATTAAAAAATTCGTATCCCCCAGCTTGCATCCTTTTCGGCCTTCTCGGCTCTTTCGATCACGTAATAGGAAATGTTGACTGACCATCAAATGAAACACGTAAAGGGAAAAAACTGATATTACGAAAATAAAATAAATATAAAAAAAGATTTTCTATGAATTCCTACTTTTTATTATCGCGCAATAAAGCAATAATAAGAATCTAATGTTAATCGCATACTGCTGTGCATTAGGATATGTATTATGAAGTTGAGGGTCACATTAAATACAAGTAGCATGTGTATACAAATGTTTATATACAAATTACAGTTAATCGAAATAAACTTCTATATAATCCGTATTTAAGGAGTATATACTGCTACGTGCTTGAATTTATAAAAAATGTTCTTTATTAATTCGATAGATTATGATGAACTTAAATTCACAAACAATCTACTTCAATGTACATTTTCTTTAAAGAAATTAATCTCTATGAGAAAATCGGCTACTTTCATTTCCGTTTAAAGTTCTTCATCGGATATAGACCTACTTAGCGAAATTGTAATCCAATCTAGTTTCCAATAAATGAATATATGAATGTAACATACGAAAAAGTGATTATGCATTATTAAACCAACCTCTATAGCAACATCGCGTTGCAGTACATCAACACCAGAAGATTTAAGGGCATTTAATCTACGAGCAATGTACTAACAATGTTTACTCTTTGGTTAGATTTTACAACTGCTTCTTGAAACTTCTTCTGTTTTCACAATCCAATGTGCTATATTATAAAAGATGAAATTAATATGGAAGATTGGATAAGATACGTGACGAGTTACTTATATTGCATCTCTTCATACCTCGTTTATTAAAATCCAATATTAAAGTAAATGGTTGCTATAGAAACACCCTAGCAATAGCAACAAGTTGTTTCCATACACTGCATAATTAAGTGTCTCTCTCACCAACTTGGGTTTCATATCACTAGGAAGATTTGTAATAAATTCGTGAGCAGCATCAGCTTCCTCCGCCGATTTGACGATCTGATACATTAAATGACGAACGATACGTGACGCAAAATCCTTTCAAACAATATTGAAATTTTTATTCATATGTTATTATTCATCTCTTTCATCGAGCGTCTTGCTTTTCATATCTAATATTCTTCATTAGACTAGTAGAAAAATATATAGGTTCTTGATTTATATGCACTAAGAATATCTTTAGCATAGTTTGAGTTAAGAGACCTAATGTTCCACTTATCAGTAGAAATACTCCCGCCGCCATCATAAAATCTGTGTAAATATTCAATAAATAATTATGTTATACATCCATCATACAGATTTTATATTCCATATTACATTTTAGAAAAAAAAATTTATATCTTATCTCTAAAATATCATACCATTCACAGCATGTATCGATTTCCCATTTAAATATAGGACTAGAAAAGAGATAAACGTTTTCATTTCCTAATCTGGTTGAAGGTCGGACATTTGTACTATCCAAGTATGACTTATCCTCGGATGTAAGGAAGAACAGAAAGTACCAATGTAAGTGTATTTCATTTCGGATGTCAAATGTTTAATAATCGCGTTGAGCATAGTTGAAATCCTTTTATCTTCTTTGGTAATTAGAATTCAGATATCGGTCAATTCGGCTCCTTTGCAATACTTCTGAGCTATTGGAACTGCTTTCGTCTTCATTTAGTTTCCTATATCTCTGAAATAATTTAAAATACGTAGATTAGTTAAGACTTAGGACAGACGTTCAGTTGTTCATTTAAATTGTACAATCATCAAAGGTAAATCCGGTTACGTTCTTTTAATCGATACAAAGTACCTTCTCCTAGAAACAACAAAATAATAATTAGGATGCTATTGATCACAAAAATCAGTTTCATTTCCATAATATAGAATTGAAATTTTATAATAAATTATATACTAATCATCACTGATATATTTACCTTATATGAATAAATTAAACAAAAGACTAGTGGAAATGAAGGAATTGTTTGTACCGTTTGGACTGCTTGTAAGTTTCCTTTGGTACGTATGAAGTAAAAACGTGATTATCTAGCACCTACTTACGTATTACTTTCATTTTAATTATTAAAAGAACGACTCCTACAGGCAAGATTCTTCCCCGAACCGTCACATCGTTGGACCAAGCTAATTACCGAGTCGGAACACGGTAGGATGGGTTAGTACATTCGACGCAGGTTAATCGAGACCACGTATTACACGATATAAAGAACCGAAATGAGATGAGGATGACGAGTATCGAAAGGAAATGAATTTTTCAATTGTTCTCTATTAACTGGACAAGTTATTTTCCTTTTTTAATTTCTATTGTTTTCTTTTTTTTCATCCTCTTTTTCTTTACAATTTATAATTGAAAATTGAATAAAGAATCTTGATAACCGGCCATTAATATTTTTCTTATTTTTATGTTTATAAATATTTACAGGTAAGTATTACTTTCGACCAAGAAATACTGCTTGTAAATTTGTTTCCTAATATTACCTTCAATTCTTTTTCTATCATTTAGGTTAACAAAAACCTCCCTTTCTTTATTGTACATTTGCAAAGGAATATGGATTGAGATAATTTATTATATTTATTTTCTTCGTTATATTAATTTAGATTCTTTCCTTTTACGTATTTCATTTGAATACGCTTTACGTAAGTCGATCGATATTTCCTATTCCGCGGTCGAAAGAGCCGAAAAGAAAGAAAAGTATATGAGTGGGGAGAAAAGAATTTGTCGACCAATCCCATCTAATTCAACCTACTATACTTTTTCCTTTTAACTACTGTATAAAATAATCCACATTGAATTGCAGCATATTGTAACAAACGCTTCTGCTTCGTTTTATTAATCGCTCCCTACCAAGGGTTAATATTAAATGAAAAGGAATTAATTTTTTCGATGATATTTTCTCCTAATAAAAGTATCTCGCGAACATTATTATACACATTTTTAATTCCCATTCATCAAACTTGGACGAAAAACATTTTTTACGCAAAAAATATTTCTTTTGCGATCTTTTTCTTTTCATTTGGTCCTACAAAATTTTCAGTTTTTCTTTACAGTTCATGGACAGTGACGTGATGTTTGATGTTGCAGGACTAATTTTGAAAAATGAGATAAAAAAAGATCCATATACCTAATGCATGGAAAACACATATCGAATTACACGTTATCGGTCGATGATTATCTAACTGTATTATGTAAGATTATGTACCTCTTTCAAAACATTTCTAATGCTTCTAGAGAATATTATCAATCAACGTGTTGGAATCAATAGAAAGACATTTCCTTTTGAAACATCGTCCTTGTCTCTAACATACCCGTAATACCTTCTTCTATATCGTGTTCGTCAGGTGATCGATAATAACGAGAAAGAGAAATAGGAACGCAACATTTTCAATGGCCATTTCTCGAGATCGATATAGTATTGTTTTATTTAGTTATGTTCGAATAGTGGTTCAATGCCAGGGAATATATCCTTTCAAAGGATCGAAAGGTACGCAGCTTCAGTAAGAGGATATACTCGATTGCGTTTAGAAAGGTTCTTCATACGGATGTCCGATGGTGCATATGGATCGTCGGTCAAAGTAGAATTTCTGCTCTAATGAGGGAACATTCCTTCGTAGAAAAGAAGATTTCATCGCGGAATCTTTTTTGATTCCATCTTCTTCTGCTCTGTGAAGGATTCAACTCAGTCGAGATGGGAAAATGAAGATCAATAATAACGTTGATAGTGTTCTTGGATATCGAATTAATGTTAATTACGATATCAATTAGAAAATTATATATACCATAATAAAATATATTTCAATGCCATAGGTGAAATTGGGGACGGTAAGGAAAATCGTTGGGCGATTCCAAGAAAGAAGTCCTGCGAATCAATGTTGAAGAAAAAGAGGAAATAAAAGGAAGTACAAGAGATGAAGAAGTTGAAGGTGAGAGTAAATATAATGAGTAAACCCTCGTTTACGATTGAATCGACGTTATATTTTATCTCGACGACGATAATTTCACTGGTAAATTTAGTTCTAATCAAACCGATGTTGGTCTCTGGCCGAACATTGATTTTGTAAAACTCGATTTGAATTCGAAAGTTCCTAACACGGCGTATCGTAAGGATGAAGTCGAATGGATCATCGAGAGATTTCGGGAATAATATTAATAATATGTAAATAACAGAGTATAATATCGAGAATAGAAACGAATGTTAGTTTCGAAAGTTTATTCATGGATTGAGGAATGAGCTCGGAAAACATAGAAATGAAACCAATGTTGGTTTAACTTTCAAAATGATTAAACCTGTAGGGACGACCAAAGGATACACCGATTTTCGATATAATAATGAATAGTTTTAAATCGCACGAGAAATGTTAATTCCACGCTTACGTCACCTTTCCATCTTGATTTCATCGGATTAAATTAAGTAAACATTCAATTAAATTAAAAGTAGAAGAAAGGTTGAATTAATTTTCTAAATTGTATGTCATAATATTCACGTCGTGTACTTAAACGATATTCATAATATTTCATTTACGTTTTGCACAAAAATACGAATTTCCACGAATTTATTTGCTGCGTAGCCAGAATTCTCTCGTTAGTACGTTCTGAAAGAGATTTAATGAAAATGCATAAGCGTATTACGTTCTTCCATACTTATCGTCGAGTACCTTGATATTAAACGATTTGTTATTATCTCATTCCATGCACGTGTACTCTTGTGCGCGCTTATGTGCGCCGTGTACAAGTGGACAAGTGAGCAGGAATGGTTATGCAGTCCTGTTGAATTTAGTATACCTCCCATCTGATTATGAAAATAGGAAACGTATTTTTTCATTTGTCTTCCCCTTATGAAATCATAGAGCAGGTTGGATGATATGATCAGCTGTATAAATCAATTATCTATTTAGCTGCATCGTTTAATTATCTGCATATTTAATCAAGGCTTCTGCAGGTCAAAGTACCACAACTTATTTAGTTCTTTCATACGAAAGACCTCTTTTTTCTAAAAATTTACTTCCTATTGGAGAACTTAAGAAATTATGTAATTATTTTTTAGTTATCCAATATTTCGTATATCATGTTCTATACCGATTAGTTCTTCAGGAAATATCGTGTTTATTCACTCGTTTATTTCTTATTAATTTGAATTATTTTTCGTTCTTATTATTCTGAATATGGTCATTTGAATTTTATTTTCTTGGTAATGTCATCGTTCTCTATAGGAAAAATAAATAAATATGAATAAGTAAATACGTACAAAGATTTCTATTCCCGTAAGAAAATGAAAAGAATTAGATTTTTACAAAGGAAAGTGATCAAAACGATAAGGGTATGGAGAATAACCGATAGGGGAAATCGAAATCAGAAAAACGAATCAAAAATGTATAAGAAGGTTGAAAACAAGCAGACATTTCCCCTTTACCATAGTATCGATCCAGAATTATTGGTAACATTGTGAAGAGATAGTCGGGAATGCTACCCTCGCGAATATATGAAAAGGAGGGAGTAGAACATAACAGCGCATGCTCGACTAATTGTAACAGATTACTAGCTATCCGCAGGAGTTGAAACACTCGTTCATTTCGTATCGAGTCGCCTGTCGAGCAAGTTTCTATGGGGTCTAGAAGAGGAAACACCTAGAATAATATATAAGTTACTGATCTGTCACGATAATGGAAATCATCTTCTTAAACAAGATCCACTCGTTAGGTAAATATTATTTCTATATAATATCGTCTAATATTAACTCAAGGATTTATTTTCATAAGATTTTTTTCTGTATGTACCATGCTGTAGATAACTGTATAATTCTGAGTTATATTAGAGATACCACATTATAGACCATATTATATAATTTCGTGTTTAATACTACGATATATTGTTTTATAATATACTATAGAAACTTGTATAGTTTTTTATTATTATTTTATACTATCTTTTACACTGTGCAATTTGTCTTGGGTATATTATTGTATAATATTAAACAAAGAAATATTATAATTGGAGTTATTTGAATTAAAACTTCGTAAAATATTTGGAATGGTAATATTTGACAGTCTTTTTTTTTAATTACCGGGTTATTATAAAACTGTGTTTCGATCTATCAATCGCAATGCAATATTAATTGTTAATTATTCTCTTACAGGCACTCATGCAAGGTACAAGTACTAATAAAGGGTACTAAACTAATTTCTTTAATATTATTTTTCACTATATTTATAATATTAATCGGAGGAGAAAATCTAATTAAGGTTATTGGAATTAAGGTACTTCTGTTTAGATATTTATACGATTTATTCGGCTAATCGTATATACATTTAATCGTATAGCCAACTGCTGTTTACTAATTCCGCGATATTATTTTGTGTTTACTATCCCGATAATAATATACATTGACGAGTCCAACATACTGGTTGATTTGCTTGCTTGATGCTAGTTGAGCTACTTTTTTCAGTTAAGCAATTAGAATAGTGATACACGATTCCATTATAACAAGAGAAATGAAAAACAAACGGACAAATAGTTTGTCTTCGAGAGACAGATATCGGTTACCGAACTGATATCGTTTGGTTTTGTGATTGAATCTAGTAGTTTTCGTTTTCTAATTATTCTACCTTCCGTTTGCATGACACGAAAATCCAATTCAGAAAGTTTCAACGAGGTTCTGATATTTTTTTCTGTTAAGTATGAAATTCTGAATGTTGACTCAAATGTTTAAATAAATAATTAGGACGCTTAGAAAGTATACTGATAGATTAATTAAACATTTTGAATATTTTCAGAAGATTCTGAAGTATTTCTAACAAAAATAAAAATAAAAAATAAAATTTTTTAAGGATCAAGATATTTCTTAATGGTAATGCGAAAATCGTTTAATTGTAACGATGTATTCGGAAGGAGTAATTAAAAGATATTCGAATATCCACTTTGATATGTTCAAAACTTTTCATGATAATAATTTGCTTAATTACAAATATTAATAGAGAGCGATAGAACTATTTTTCTTAATTTGTCATAAGTTCATTAAATTTGGTTTACAAACAGTTTGCAGATAAACCTACATAATATATTTGCTTATATATACATACGTGAATGTAAGTTTCTTCATTCTTTGCAGGCAGCAGCGAGAGAAATTTCATATTCATTCGTCACAGTACAAGGGAAAGCTGACACGGTAAAACAACGTACAAATCAATCATTTTTCGACTTTACACGTAACGAACAAGCACCATTTCAAAATTTAAGTTTAGCAAAAAATAAATTAAAATTATTTGTTGCTTCGTAGGTGTTCCGTAGCGTGTAACGTTTAACGGAATTTACTATTGCTTAAACAATGGTTTATTTAACTCCTAGTACATCTATATAGTTTAAATGAATTTACAATTATCTGAAGCATTAAGTTTGAATTTTTCACTTTTAGAAAAAGAGGGCAATCGTCAAAGTGAATAAATAGTTCATTTTTGTTGGCATTACACGCAACGACGCAACTCAGATGCAACCATTCCAAAATCAAAATTATAAATTATTGAAATTTTAGTTAAAAATTATCTTATATTCGTCGCGCGTTCCGATATTCGTAATGTTTAAGCGAATATAATATCGTTTAAATATTACGATCATGAAAACAATTCATCTGCCGATTATATATTATTTCTAAGTTGAAATGCTATAATCGTTACTATAGTAATAATAATTTTCAATTTATTAAAGAGCAAGGAAAATGATACAAATTCTTTTTTCTTTCAGTAAACGGATAAAAAGCCTCGAATGATATATATTTTGATATTTTTCCGTATTTACCATATGTACTTCCGTAGTTACCATTTCGTACGTTAATCAGCAGCAACACGGCATTTCGTCTCGCAAATATGGTATATATTATAACATATTATATGGTGATATTTGATTTATATGAATTTATATACAGCGACGAATAAATTTCTTGCAAAAGAAATCAAAATTCTATTACATATAATTTTCTACGATATCCATGATAAGTTTTGAATCAATTCTGATACATCATTTTGTGTTTATTCTTACTTTGTCATAAATTCTTTCTGTAATTAATTAGTTCGGGAAAAAATAAGGGGCAGAGTATCAGAGCATATTGAATTCGTAAGTCATGTGAAAATCTTATTAGTTAATCTTATATGAAATCGTTCCATTTCTTAAATATTTTGTAATCTTCAACACTTTCCGAATACATATTTGGTTGCTTTTTTCTTTAATATTGTTTTTTTTTAATTTCAATTTTTTTTCACTTATTTACGTTTCTTTAAAGTATTATTTTCATTTACTTATATAATATATGATTTTTCCATAGTATTGTTTACGAAGGGATTTTTTGATTTTCTCGTAAATAATAAGTTAAATAAATTTTTTTTAAATTAAGGGAAAAGCACACATTTATTAACAGTCAAGTTTACATTTATCTGTATTGCGTAGATATATGAAAGTATGGAGTCGATATTATTTGGTACACTTTCCCGATACATATTTTGCTTCTTTCTTAATGACATCTTTTTTATTAGTTCAATTTATTTTCCAAGTTTCCCTTTAATTTAATTTTCATTTTTATTTCATTTTTATTACATTTTATTAATCATACTTTATTTTTATATGCTTACAGATGTTCAGATACATATACTTTATCAACACGTAGACAAATATGCGAATAAACAAGTATGTAAATGTATTGGATTTTAGTATACAGTAAGATATATATGTGTATATAGATATGAATATATGTATTTGTGTATATATTTGTAGATTCCGTCTGCCGTGTGAGAAGAATTATGAAAGAATAATGAAAAGATGAGGGAAACATGAAGAAAAATTTTTATCGTTAAGCTGATTAAAGAATTGTAACGAAGATCTAGCGAAAATAGTTATAGGCCCTTCTATTAGTCTTACAGAACTATATAAAAGCAATTGGCACAATAATGAATTCAGAGATCAAAAAAATTCAAAAATCTTTTATCTTGTCGAGTGTATATTGTTTAAAACGATATAGATGATATAGAATTCATTATCATAACTGATTGGTTGTTGATTTATTCTTCTGGGCCATTCTCTTCTCGATCTCTCAGAAGTTGGCTCAAATAACGACTGAATAAACAAACTGTATTCCCTTTAAAAGTATACAATAAATTCTAGTATGAAATCACATTTTCGCTTCTATCTATTTTCTTCCCCACTATTTTTCATAAATTGATGAGATATTATGTCATCCCCGGTAATTTCATCACAATGTTACAAATAATTTTTATCGATACCGATAAGGAGAAATCTTTTTTCGTTTTCATCATTCTTTACAGTTTTTGAGTTTCTTTTTCCCGTTAATATCCCTTATCCGTCATTTTCCATACACTTATATTTTCTATCCTTCTACTTTCTATGTGTTTAGTTTTCGTCGGTATTTACTAATTCTTATTTATTTATTGTTTGTGAAGAAAATGTTGACATTACCGGGAAAGTAGAATTTTGAATATCGTATTTAGAAGAACTGGTAATTTCAATTTCACAGAAAAATTATCTTTCTATTAACTAACATTTATAACTTACACATTGAGCGATGTCGATCGATTGGTCGAATAACAAACCAAGAAAACAATATAATAGATCGCTACTATGTTGGGCGAAGTATTACGTAAATGTTTGTTATATGTGCGCTCATCGAGTAATAACATCATTCGGATAACGGATTCGCAAAATAAAAATATTGTGTTAATTGAAATATAATAAAATAGCAGTTATACTCCATTATACGTAATAAGAAATAAACGATTTAAGAAATATAATACTTTCCAAGAAACTAATCGGTTTGAAACATAATATACTAAATATTAGATGGCTAGAAGTAGAATTGAATCATTTGTTTAAGTTTCCCTATCGAGAAAGAATTTTTAGGGAAGTGTATTCATCTTATAAAAGCATTAAATCAGTGACGTGGTCAATTGCACTGCAAAAGAGCTAATCGGGTAATTAAAGAATGCATATAAACGGCTAATTGAATTACATAACTAATCGTATCGTTCACTGTCTGCTTGCTTTGCTGAAGAGAAGACAAATGAAAAAATTCCTTTCTTATTTTCGACCAAACGAAACAAGAGGCGTACGCACACACGCTCGCAATACCGAGCACTCATTACCGCCCACTTGAATTAGCTTATATTAATGAGCTCACAAGAATACGCATAGATTGAAATAGGTAATAATAAATCGTACTGACGATAACTACGGGAGAGCGTACATGCACATTATTAAATCCCAATCAGTACATATTAAGAGAATTCGCTCTACACAGAAACATCGAAATTCCTACATTTCTACCATTCGTACATTATATATTGTGAATATTTTTGAAGCACATCTCATGAATATTACGATTTATAAATTCAACATTTCTTCTGTTTTTATTACATTGAATGATTATTGATGTATATAATTACGATAACACGATGACGTAAGCGTGATACTATCATTTCTCGTATGACTTAAAAGTATTCATTATTATTTCGGAAATTGGTAAATGTTTTGATCGTCTCTGCAGGTTTAATCATTTTGAGAGTTAAACATACCTTAGTTTCATTTCGATTTTTTTTCTGCTCATTCTTCAATCCATGAATACATTTTCGACTCTCATAATCGGTTCTATTCTCGATAGTATTCTTTATTATTTCCATATTATTATTATTCCCGATAGGTCTCGACGATCCATTCAAGTTCGTTCTTACGATACACCGTGTTAGGAATTTTCGAAATCAAAACGAGATACGCAAAATCAATATTCGGCCAGAGTCCAACATGGACTTGATTAAATAAAATTTACCTGTGGAATGATCAGCGTTAAGATTAAATCTATCGTCGATTAAATCGTAAACGAGCGTGAACTCGTAATCTTTACCTTCAGTTTCCACTCTTTCATCTCCTGTACCTCCTCCTTCTTCCTCTTCTTCTAGAATATTGATTCGCAGATCCTTTATTTCGGTTTCAATGTTAATCGCCCAAAGATTTTCCTTATTGTTCCTAATCTCACCCATGGTATCGCAATAAATATGACTATGGTGTATATAATTTTCTAATTAAGAACTATCCAATTTGATATTAGTTCAATATCCAAGAACACCGTCAACGTTATTATTGATTTTCATTCTCCCATCTGAACTGCGCTGAATTCTCTTGAGGGTGGGACAACATACACCCCATACAGATTCCGCGATGAAATATTGTTTTCTACGAAGAAATATTCTCTCGTTATAGCAAATATTCCTCTATAATCCCCGATTCGTGTCCACCGTCGGACGACCCTTCGACACACCTTTCGGGACGTAATCGATTATATCCTCTTATAAAGCTTACCTTTAGATCCTTTGGAAGGATATATTCCCTAGCCTCGTACCACCCTTCGAACGTAGTTTTGAAAGGCAATATATATGGCACTCGAATAGATTCGTCGTCATGACCATTAAAAATGTTGTTTTCCCATTTCCCTTTTTGGATATTAACGATCACCTGACGAACACGGTATAGAAAAAGATATTACGGTAAATTCGAGACAAGGACGCTGTTTCAAAAGGAAATGCCGTACTATTGATTCCAACGCGTTGATTTATAGTATACTCTAAAAGCACTAGAAAAGTTTTCGAAGACATTGATAAACTCTGATAATACAATATATTAACGACCGAAAATGTAATTCAATGTATGCTCTCCTTGCATGAAATATATGCATATATACTATTTTTCCATTTTTTAAAATTCGATCTATAACATAAAGTAATACGTCACTGTTATGAACTCTATCGAAAAACTGAAAAGTTTTAAGGACGAAATGAAAAAAAGAGAAAAAAAAATATTGTAAAAGACACTTTTGGACGACTTTTGACAGATGGAAATTAAAAATGTTGGAAATGAATGGAAATTGAGATGTGTATAATCACGAGATACTTTTATTAGGAGAAAATGTCACCAACAAAATTAATTTCTCTTCATTTAATATTAATCCTTGGTAGAGAGCAATTAGTAAAACGAAGTAAAAGGGTTTTTTACGATATGCAGTCACGCAATGTGAATTATTTCATATGCTAATACAAAGGAAAAAATAAAAGTACCACGAATTAAGAGGGATTGGTCAACAAATTTGTTTTCCCCCACTCATACCCTCTCTGGACCCATTCGGCTCTTTCGACCGCAAATTAGAAAGTTTTGATTGAGTAGCGTAAAGCGTATTCCAATGAAATACGAAAAAGAAAAAAATAATATTATGAAAAAAAAAGAAAATAAACAGAACGAATGATTTTCTCTGAATCCGTATTCTTTCCTATTGCGTAATGAAGAAAGAGAGCCTATTGACTTAAATAATTGAAAGTGAATAAAAGGTAATATTACGAAACAAATTTTCAAGCAATATTCCTTGCTCGAGATTAGTACTTATTGATAAATATTTTTAACGATAAAAACAGGAAGAATATTAATATTCAAAATTTCTTTATCGATTATCAATGTTTCTTTAGTTAATTTCTAATTGTAAATTGTCAAGAAAAATAGGGTGAAGAAAGGAGAAAAGAACAAAAGGAAAAGAGGATAGTAATCGAGTGAATAGAGCATATTTGAGAAATTTATTTCCTCCAGATCCCCATGACATTTCGGCTCTTTCTATCGTGTAATACGTGGTATAGATTAACCTACGTAAATTGTATTAACTCTTTACACGGAGGTCCGTTTCGCAAATTAGCTTGATCTTCCAACGTAACGATTTAGGGAAGAATGTCGCTTGTAGAAGTCATTCTTTCAATAATTTTTGAACAATTAATACACAAGTAAGTGCTAAATAATCGCCTGTATACTTCATACGATCCAAAGGAAACGTCCACGCAGTCCAAACGATATAAACAATCTCTTCATTCTCCCTAGTCTTTTGTTTATGTTATCAACATAAGGTGAATATATCAGTAGTCATTAGTAAACAATTTGTTATAAAATTTCAATTCTATATGATGGAAATGAAACTGATTTTTGTGATCAATAGCATCCTAATTATTATTTTGTTGTTTCTAGGAGAAGGTACTTTGTATCGATTAAAAAGGTATAACCAGATTCACCTTTGATGACTATTCTTTTCAAGCGAACAATTGAACGTCTGTTCTAATTTTTAACTAATCCACGAATTTTAAATTATTTCAGAGATATAAGAGATGAAGCGGAGGCGAAAGCAGTTCCAATAGTGCAGAAGTATTGCAAAGGAGCAGAATTAACCGATATCTGAATTCTAATTAATTCCAAAGAAGATACACGGATTTCAACAATGCTGAACATGACAATTAAACATTCGACATCCGAATTAAAACAAATTTACATTGGCACTTCCTGTTGTTCCATACAAACAGACGATAGGTCCTACGTGGATAATACAAATGTCCAACCATCGACCAGATTAGGAAATAAAAACGTTTTCCTCTTTTCTAGTCTCATATTTAAATGGTAAATCGATCAGTGCTGTGTTTATAGAACGGTAAGATATGTTAGAGATAAGATATAAATTATTTATTCTAAAGTGTAATATGAAATATAATATCTGTATCATAGTTATATTACATAATAGTTTATTGAATTTTTACCTAGATTTTATGATGGCGACGGGAGTATTTCTATTGATAAGTGGGACATTAGATCTCTTAACTCTAGCTATCCTGAAGCTACTCCATTAGTGCATATAAATCAAGAAACATATATTTTTCGTATATTTTTCAACTAGCCTAATGAAGAATATTAGATATGGGAGGCAAGATACTCAATGAAGCAGAACAGGTGTGCAATAACATATGAATAGAAATTTCAATGTTGTTTCAAAGAATTTTGCGTTACATATCGTTTGTCATTTAATGTATCAGATCGTAAAAGCGGCGGTAGAAGCTGATGCTTCTCACGAATTTATTACAAATCTTCCAAGTGAAATGAAATCCAAGTTGGCGAGAGAGGCACCTAATTATCTGGTGTATGGAAACAAGTTGTTGCTATTGCTAGGGCGTTACTATAGCAACCATCGACTTTAATATTGGATTTTAATAAACGAGGTATGAAGAAATCAGATATTGTCACATATCTTACCCAATTTCTATATATGTATATATATACCCTTCTAAAAAACGTCGGTTAAAAATGTTATTATATGCAAAAATATTTTTTTTCCGAATTCTTATACAATAAAGATTATATCATGCGTGAATTGATCAGTATGAGAACTATTTAATAATGCTTTAACATTTTCAGATTTTTGTAGCAATTCATCGGCGGTAATGACGCACAAAATAATCGCTCGAATTTAAAAAAAGGTAAGAAATTATTCTTCATTTATTTCTCTCATCAATTCAAGTATTTCTTCATTTATTTTCCTCTCATCAAACCAAGCAGATAATTGGAGGATACGATTAGTTGTATAATTCAATTGCCTGTTTAGATTCATCATTCGATAACACGGTTTCATATCTTGCAGAGCAATGGACTATTTTCTCAGGAATCAATTGATTTGAAACATAATGTACGAAATATTAGATAACTGTAAGTATAATGGGACTATTGTTTTGCATTCTTCAATAGGGAATACATTTCTAGGAAAATGTACTCGTTCATGTGGAAGAGTTAAGTCAGGCGTGGTACATCGATCTGCAAAAGACAATCAGATAATTAAATAATACAGCCAAATAGATAATTGAATAATACCGCTAATCGTATTATCGAATTGTCTGCTTGGTCTAATGAGACGAAAACCAATGAATAAATACCCTCCTTGTTTTCTGAATAAGAGAGGAGATTTACGGGGTTTTAGCAGGTGCATTGATTGCCGCTCATTTAACTGGCATACGTAAGCGCCCACGTGCATGAAAAGAGATAATAATAAATCGTTTAATATGATGGTGCTTAACAATAGATATGACAGTAGGTGTTATGTACGTGCAGATCCTGAAATCTCGATCAATACGCGTTAACAAGAGAATTTGCTCTACCCAGCAAATTAATTGCTTTAAATTTCTATATAACTGAAGAACGTATATTAAATATTATGAATATTTTTGAAGGACACATAGTGAATATTTTGACAAACAATTTAGAACAACATCGAACTCAACATTTCTTCTGTTTTCAATTATATTGAATGATTATTTAAATTGACAGGCTGATCTAAACGTGGACTTAATATTTCACGTATATTTTCATGTATTTGACAATATAATATGAATTTTTTGCTCGTCTCGGCAGCTTTAATCCTTTTACGAGATAAACATCCTTGTTCCATTTCGTTTCTTTATTGATCAAGGTCCCGCATGCACCATCGGGCATCCCTTCGACAAACCTTTTCGCACTAAATCGATTATATCCTCTAGCTAAAGCCCACTTCGATTCTTTGGGAAAGGTTTATTCCGTCTCTTCGTATGATCAATCGAATGAAGCATTCTAAAACAGCGCCGTATTAATCTCGTCAATGTTCGTAGGTAGTGCCATTATAAATTTTGTCTTCTTCTTCTTCCTGCTTTATTTCAGTCACATAATGCCTTGCCTTTAAATCTATCACGTTGGTTTATAGTACCTCCAGGAAGCACTAAAAAGTTTCGCAAGAGTTTGACGATCTTAGGTAGCACAATACCGTCGATCGATATGTGATTCAATGTGTGCTTTCCATGCATGAAATATGTCTATATCGTATTTTTCTTTCCTTCGTATTTTTAAATTGGAAGTATTATTTAAAGCGTTATCATCGCCGATGAACTCTAACAAAAAACTAAATATGTTAAAGCACAATTAGTTACTTCTCATACTGATCAATTTGTCTATAATATAAGTTTTATTAAAACAAAAAGAAATTGGGAAAAAAGTATTTTTTGCATGAATAACATTTTTATCCGCGGTTTTTTCTGAAGGGAATCAGAAATGTGTATATTAACGTGCACAAGATATTTTTATTATAAGAGAATATCAATAATAAAATTAATTTCTTCTTTTTCAATATTTATCCTTGCTAGGGAGCGATCAATGAAAATGAAGCAGAAGCGTTTATTTCGATATGCATTTGTGTAATATGAATTTATTTATATGGTAGTTAAAAAGGGACGGTAATAACATGTCGAATTAAAAGAGATTGAGAAATTCATTTCCTCTCAACCCACATCTTTTTCGGTCGCGTAATAGGAAATTTTAATTGCTTCGCGTAAAGCGCATTGAAATAAAATACGTCAAAGGGAAGATGGTATAACGAAAAAAAAAAAAAAAACATGAATATGGCGAAAGATTTTCTTTGAATCCATATTTTTTAATATTGAGTAAGAAAAGAAAAGAAATAATATTTTTACAAGATAAAAAAAACTGAGGATTTAATTCTTATTGATTGGTATTTTTAAGAATACAAATAAGAGAAAAGATAATTGTCAATCGTCAGCATTTTTTAGTTAATTTTCAATCGAAAACTGTAAAGAAAAGATGGAAGAAAGAGAAAATGAAAGAAAAATAATTGGTCGAATTAAAACGGTTTGGTCGAGAAATTCATTTCCCTCTAACTCATACTCTTTTTAGCCTTTTCGATTTGTTCGTCCGCGTAATAGGAAGTTTTGAGTGAGCTTCGTATAGCGTATTGAAAAAAAATATGTAAAAGAGAAAAAGATGATATTACGAACAAAAAATAAATATGACGAAAGATTTTCTCTAAATCTATATTTTTTACTATTAGCAGAAGCGTTTATTTCGACATGTATTTATGCAATATGTATTTATTCATATGGTAGTTAAAAAGGGACGGTAATAACATGTTGAATTAAAAGAGATTGAGAAATTCATTTCCTCTCAACCCACATCTTTGTCGGTCGCGTAATAGGAAATTTTAATTGCTTCGCGTAAAGCGCATTGAAATAAAATACGTAAAAGGGAAGATAGTGTAATGAAAAAAAAAAAAAAACATGAATATGGCGAAAGATTTTCTCTGAATCCATAATTTTTAATATTGAGTAAGGAAAGAAAAGAAATAATATTTTTAGGACATAAAAACAACTGAGGATTTAATTCTTATTGAGTCATTTTTAAGCATACAAATTAGAACAAAATTATCAATCGTCAATATTCTTTAGTTAATTTCAAATAGTCAACTGCAAAGAAAAGAAGAAACAAAAAGAAAAATAAAAAAGGAAAATAATATGTCGAATTAAAAGAGATTGTTAGAAAAGTTTATTTCCTCTTAATTAATTTCATTTTCGAACTTTCCGTCCGAGAAAGCAATCAATAAGTAAAACCCTGTTTACTCGGCGCCCTCTCGGACGTTAGCTATCATTAAATCCATGGCAGTTTGTTGCGCAAACGCAATCTTACGATTGACCACACTATATATTATAACTTTGAAACCAACTAATGTGTTAAAATGATATTTGATTTACATAAATTTGTAGACGTTCAGGAACATATATTTTTGCAAAGAAATCAAAATTTTGTCCCTTATAATTTTCTATGATATCTATGATAAATGTTGAAGCAATTCTCTTCTAACATTTTCATCCCTCTGATTCTATATGAGATCTATACGTTTTCTTGTTGGATGACATCACTATCACTGCTATCGTTTTCTTCCCGATTTTTTCTAATGCGTCTGCATAAATGTCTATCTGGAATTCTTCTTCAGTACTATATATGTCATGAAACTCACTCGTTTTTGGAAATTTTGCTATTTTCCTAACAAAAAAAAAATGAATAAATGAATGGGTTGGGGAAATCTCTTTCCATCTCTAATTGAATATTACGAAACCACGAAACGATATATACCAAAAGAATATTACTTTTCTAATTTTTTGACTTATTAGTCCAGGGATCTATCTATGCTACTCGATGTTTCAATAGGAAATGAGTTCAGCTTTGAAAATCTCTTAATCCCAGTTTTATCAATACCTGTTTACTTCAACAAATATCAGCGTATTAAACGAGGGCTACTCGCATACCATTGCAAACAAGTCCATCTTATCACTTTCTTTAAGCGGTTTAGAGACGCGCTAAGATCGTTCAGAACACATTTCTTTTCCGTAAAACTGACTGATATTCATTTCATGTATCTTGGTAATTAGACCATTTCTTGATTTGCTTTCTTTTGCCATTTCAATAGAAAAATCCAGAGAAACATGCATGTCTTAAAAAATTGCGATGCAATCACTCGATCTTCTCAAATAACTCACAAACTCTGTAGTTCTTTTGAAGGGGAAATACGTGAAAGAGAAAAAGATAATATTGGCAAACGAAGAAATATGAAGAAAGATTTTCTTTGAGTACATGTTTTTTATTATTTTTTGGAATACACATTTTCATTATATAATATTATTGTAAAATAACGGAAATGAATTCTTCGATAACTTAGGCAATATGTATTTGTTTACAAGAAAAGAAGTTTTGTTTACTCCAAAGAATTTGGAAAAAATGTTTGCAAGGGATATTGAAGTAGATATAACTTCCCACGAAAAAATTTTTTTACGACAGAAGATTCTACAATAAGAATTACGTAATACGAAAATTATAATATCATTAATATCTGATAATATTAGAACACTATTTTTAAGCATAACTTGAAACAAGAAAAGAAGAAACATTACAAATTTCGTATACGAATTAACGAATAATTTCATAGCAATCAATTCAATATGACGTTAATAATTACAATAATTATTATTATTGGAATTATCATTATAATAACAATTAATAATAATTAATTATATTATACGTAATTACAGTTTTACGTGATTATTACAATTAAAAACGAGATGAATAATTGTTAATTTCATTAGAAGATTTTCAGATTTATGAGATAATTTCTTGTATACATAGTGGAAATAAAAATATAAGTACATAAATAGGAGAAATTATTCACCGTTCTAGCTAGAGATCTAAAATCTACGAAGCTGGGTTCTCTAATGGGAGGACTCGAATAATTTCGGGATGGGAAGTCATTCCTTCGATGGTTTTTGAACCAGTAATATATGCAAGTTAGTGCCATACGAGAAATAATCTCTAGCCGTAGACTTCATACATCCCAAAGAATATCTTTACAAATAATACAAACGACGAAAATAATTTCATCATTTACAGTAGTCATTCGTTTATTCCATCAATATTTTTAAAATTTAGCAGTACTCATTACTATAAGATTTATTGTAAAATTTCATTTCTATATTTAGGAATTGAAAATGATTTTCTTGATTTATATCATTTTAATTATTATTTTGTTGTGTATCGAAAAAGTTGCTGTAGCATTTAAATGGCATTACCTGATTTATTTTCAGTAATTATACAATTGAAATAAACGAATGACTTAGTTAACTCTTAACCAGTCTACGAATATTGAGTAATATACGAATTTTACATACATTAATGTAGAGATACATGACACGAATTTAAGGTGGAAGCAATTCCAATACCTGAAAATGACAGCAAAGAAGCTGAATTAACCGATATCTTAAATATAATACTTCCAGGGAAAATACGGGTTTTCGCGTACGCTTGGCGTGATAATTAAATATTCGACGATCCAAGTGGAACATATTTAAATTTGTTCTTTCGTTGATCCTCATCCAGTAATGCGTCCTACAAAGAGAGTATAAATGTACGACTATCAAACAAATATAATCCGGAAAACGTTTTTCTTTTTAGTCTTACATTTAATGCTAATCTCATATTGCTGTGTATTATGATATGTATTATGGGTTTGAGGTATTATTTAAGGAGTATATACCAAAGTATATTTAAGGAGTATATACCAATACGTATTTGAATTTATAAAAAATGTTCGTTCTTTACTAATTCCATATATCACGATGAATTTAAATTCACAAAAAATTTACTTTAATGTATATTTTCTTTGAAGAAATTAATTTCGATGAGAAAATTAACTACTTTTATTTCTGTTTAAAGTTCTTTGACATATATTTACTGAGCAAAATTATAATCCAATTTAATTTCCAGAAATGAATCAAACATGTAAAATTGTGATTATTCATTACCAAACCTACCACTATGGTAAAGTTATATTGCAATACATTGATATCGGAAGATTGAAGAGTACTTCATCTCTCAGCAATAAGTAACGGTGCAGTCTCTTTCAATAGATTTTCCAACCACTTCTCGAACCACTCTTCCGACAATCCAATGTGCTATATTATAAAAAAAAGGAAATTAATATTAAAAATTTGATAAGATACGTGATAAGTTAGTTATATTAGATCTCTTCGTACCTCATTTATTAAAATCCAATGTAAAAGTCGATGGTTGCTATAGTAATGCCGTAGCAATAGCAACATTTCGTTTCCATACTCCGGATCATTAGGTGCCACTCTGGCCAACTTAGGTTTCATAATATTTGAAAGATTCGTAATAAATTCACTTCACAATTGTAATATTTTCGTTGATTTCATAAAATCTATATAAAAATTCAATAAAGTATTATAAAATATAGCTATGATACAGATTTTATACTCCACATTACAATTTAGAATAAAAAATTTATACCTTGTCTCCAAAATATCTTACCATTCCATAAATACAGCATTCATTGATTTACCGTTTAAATATAAGACTAAAAAGGAGAATGTTTTCATACCTTGATCTGATTGATGGTCTGACGTTTGTATTATCCATGTAGGACTTGTTATCAGATGTACAGAAGAACAGGAAGACCAGGTAAATATGTTTCTCTTTGGATGTCTCATATTTAACTATCAAGTTGAGCGTAGTTAAAATTCTTGTATCTTCTTTGGAAGTAATTATAATCCAGATATCGGTTAATTCAGGTCCTTCTGAATACTTCCTAGGTATTGGAACTGCTTTCCCTTTTATTTAGTTTTGTATATCTCTAAAATAAGCAAAAATTCGTAGATTAGTTAAGACTTACAAGAGATATTCAATTGTTCATCTAAATTGTGTAGTTATCAAGGTTAAATCCGGTTATGCCCTTTTAATTGATATAAAGTACCGTTTGTTAGAAGCAACAAATACTTATAAAGATGATATTGATCTGGAAAATCGGTTTCATTTACATAGTATCTAACTGAAATTTTATAATACATAATATACTGATGACTACTGAAAATTTACCCTATATTGATAACATGAACAAAAGACTAGTGTAAGTATGAAGAAATTATTTTCACCGTTTGAACTATTTGTAAAACTACCCTTTGAGACATATAATGCATACAGGTAGGGAATATTTATTGTATCACACCCGCTCGCATATTACTAGTCATACAACTATGGAAGGAATAACTTACAGTTTTATTGCCATTCTTTGACAGGTGGAATTCATTCCCCGTATGTCGCATTGGGAGGTTAACATAGGGCCACAGGGCGCCCTCTGCAAAGGGTGTTTACGTTTCACGTAGAATAATCAATATTTCCTATTACACCATAGAAAGTTCCGAAAAGTTCGTAAGATGCGAGGAAATACAATTCTCTATTGATCTCTATTATTCGGATGTATCATCATCCTTTTTCTTCTATGCTCTTCTTTCGCTTCTTCTCTTTCCCTACTACTGTTTACAAATTGAAACTAGAAATCTATTAAAGATTTTAAAAAATTGGCAAATAATTTTCTTCCCGTTCTTGTCGTTAAAAATATATATCAATAAGAATTAATTTCGAGCAAAGAATATTGTTTGACATTTTCTTTTCGTAATATTACATTCTATTCTTTTTCTATTATTTAAGATAACAAGAATCTCTCTTTCTTTATTACCCAGTAGCAAAGATATGGATGCAGAGAAAATCATTCGTCATATTTATTTTTCTTTTTTCGTAATATCATCTGCTCCTTTAAGTATTTCGTACTTCCACTTCATGTTTTACGCATTTGAATACGATTTATTCAAATAAATCCAAATTTCCCATTACGCCATCGAACGAGCCGAAAAGGATATGAGTGAGAGGAAACGAATTTCTCGACAAAACCTGTTTAATTCGATATATTAGATTTGCCCCTTTTTCACTACCGTATGAAATAATCCATATTGCACAAATACATATTAAAATAAATGCTTCTTCTTCATTTTTATTGATCGCTCCCTCCCAAGGGTTAATACTGAATGGAAAGAAATTAATTTATTTCTTGATATACTCTAGTAATAAAAATATCTTGTGAACGTTATTATACACATTTTTAATTTATCAAACGTCGACGAGAAATGTCTATGCAATAAAAAATTTCTTTTCCGATATTTTGATGCCATAATAAAAATTGCATAATAGGCGATAGACGATCGTTATGAGAAGAATCCAATTGTTCTTTAAAATTTTCAGTTATTGTTACAGTTTATCGGCAGCGACATGATGGTTTATATTAGGACGAATTCAAGAAAAGGAAAAGGAAATATACATCCATATATCTCATGTGTGGAGAACAAATATCGAATTACATGTCATCGGTCGCATATATTGTATCTAACATAATCAACGACCTACAAAACTTTCTTAATGCTTCGTGGGGATCTATAAATCAATATCCTGCATCAAAAAGCAAGAAATTTCGCTTTTAAACGTCCTTCTTTTCTTTAAATGATCCGTAATAACATATTACATATCGTGTTCATTATGTGATGAAGAATACCCAGAAAGAGGAAGAAGAAAACAAAATTTATAATGGCGATGACGACGGACCTTGGCGAGTCTTAAATTGCTCCGTTTTACAAAACTACATTCGAGTGGCGGTACGAGGAGATGGACTGTATCTCATTGAAAGGATCCAAAGATAAGCGGCTTTAGGAAGAGGATATAATCGAGTGTGTCGAGATAGATTTATCGAAGGGCTGTTCGATGTTGCAAACGGAATCTGTCATCAAAGTGAAATTGAAATGGTACTCAGACAGGTTTATCTTCGAAAATGATTAAATCTGCATGTACGATCGAAGGATTCACCATTCTCCGCGATGACAGTGTTAGCCAGGGAACACTTTTAAATTCTGCGTCGAATATACAGTCTACGTTTACGTCACCACGTCATCGTTATACTAGTTTAAACAATTATTTAAACTATCCATTAAACTAATTATTAAACTGATTATCACAGTCAGGTTAAATAATTGTTTTATTTAATTAAAAAAGGAGGAAACGTTTAGTTCAATGTTCCAAATTGGTTATCGTAATATTCGCGACACGAATCTAAAAAATATTCATAATATTTAATGTACATCTTCAGTAATATGGAGATTTGGACCAATTAATATGCTGGTTAGCTCGAATTCTCTTGTAACGATCGATCCGAGGTACAATGATCTGCGGATGCGTAATACGTTCCTCTAGAATTATCGTCATGTCCTTTTATATTGAACGTATTATTCTCATTCCTCCTCATCTGTTTGTACAGCTTTGCGCGTGCGTAAGTTTATTCAAGTTATCGGGATGACTCTGCCCTTCTAAGGGCGCGTGCGCATATAACACCTCTCGTATCTCGAAAATAGGACAGGTGTTTTTTCATGTGTTTTTGCTCTTATCGATCCAAGCAAACATTTGGTAAATAAGATTACCTGTATAATTTAGTTATCTATGCAAAATTATCCTGTATAATTATATATCGATGCAAAATTTTATTGTCCTGTTAGTTCTTTTACAGAGCTATGTACCGCGTCACTGATTTAGTTCTTAGATAGGAAAGGCTACATTTTCCTAAAAATTTACATCCGATTGGAGCATTTAAAAAATTATCAAATTATACATCCAGCTATACAGTATTCCGTATGCTGTGTTCTTTATTGATTAATTTCAAGCAAAATATTATATTTCTAGTAACAGATATTGTTGCACTCACATATAGAGGAAAATAAAAACGAATCGTATAATACGAAGATGGATAACGATACGTAGGAAAATTCGTAATACGTACATCCATTTTCATTAAATCCCTATCAGAACGTGCTGACAAGAGATTTCGCGATATGAAGCAAATAATTAGTTGAAATTTCGTTACTTTCAAACGTAAATTAAATATTATGAATAATTTTCAGGTACACAATGCGAATATTATGACATACAATTTTGAAAATGAATTCAACATTTCTTCTATTTTTTATTTGATTGAATGATTACTTAATTTAATTTGATGAAATCAGGATGACAAGGTGACGTAAACGTGGAATTAACATTTCTCGTGCGATTGCAAAGTATTCATTGTTATATGGAAGATCGGTAAACCCTTTGGTCGTCCTTAAAGATTTAATCATTTTGAAAGTTAAACCTACATTAGTTTCATTTCGACTTCTACCGAGCCCATTCTTCAATTCATTATTAAATCCTCCATTATCATCACTTCCTTTCTATCCTTCATACTTATTACTGTTATTTTCATATTATTGTTATTATTCCCGATAGTTCTCGATGATCCATTCAACATCGTTCTTACGATATACCGTGTTAAAAATTATCGAATTCAAGTCGTGATTTGCAAAATCATTGATAGGTCGGAGACCAACGTCGTTTCGATTAGAATTAAATTTGTTTGTGGAATGATCATCGTCGGGATAATATCTATCGTCGAATGAATCGTAAACGATTATGGATTCATAATCTTTAGCCTTACCTTGTTCTTCTTCATCTTCCGTATCTCTTCCTTCTTCCACTTCTTCTTCAACATCGATTAACAGATCTTTCCTTTCCTTATAGTTCCTAATCTCACTCGCTTATATTCTAATACATATTAAGATACATATATAATTTTTAATACTAAATGCAATCAAAATTAACATTATTTCGATATCCAAGAACACGGTCAACGAAATTATTTGATCCCTATTTTTCTTTCTCGACTGCGTTGAATCCTTTCGAGAGTGAAAAAAGATGGACTCGAAAAAGATTCTGCGATGAAGTCTATTCTACGAAGGAATATTCTCTCATTAAAGCAAAAATTCTACTTTGATCCACGATCAGCTTACACCGACAGACGTCCCTTTGACCGACCTTTCCGTACGCAATCGATAATATCGTATTACCGAACCAGCCTAAGCTTGAACCCTTTGAAGGGATATATTCCCTAGCCTCGTACCACCATTGGAAGGTAACTGAATAAAACAGTACTATATCGATCTCGAGAAGATAGGTCGTTATGACCATTATATCTTTTGTCTTCTTATTTCTCTTTCCGGATAATATCGATCACCCGACGAACACGGTATAGAACAAGGTATTACGGTTATGTAGAGACAAGGAAGATGTTTCAAAAGGAAATGCCTTTGAAATAATTCCAGCACGTTGTTTTATAGTATTCCATAGAAGCACCAGAAAATTTTTGAAAGACGTTAATTTTAGATAATACAATATCCCCGACTGATAACTTGTAATTTAATGTGTGCACTCCATGCTTAAGATATATGGATATATTTTCCCTTGTCCTTTGTTTAGTTCCTCCTATAACATAAAGAATCATGTCCCTGCCGATGAACAGGAACAAAGAACTGGACATTATAAAGAACAATGGGATACTTCTCTTGCTGATCACCTATTATGTAATTTTTGTTATAGCAACAAGAAATCGCCAAAAGAGTATTGTTTGCCTAAACAACATTTTTCGTCGACGTTTGGCAGATGGGATTAAAAACGGGTATACTAAAGTTCACGAGATATTTTTATTATGAGAAAGTGTCAACAACAAAATTAATTACTTTTTATTTAATATTAATCCTTGGTAGGGAGAGATCAATAAAACAAAGCAGCAGCGTTGTTTTGATATGCAGTCACGCAATGTGGATTATTTCATGCAGTAGTTGACAGGAAGAAATAATAGTAGGTCGAATTCAAAGGGATTGGTCAATATATGCCTACCCCCCACTTATATCCTTTCACGGAATGTTCGGGTCTGCCTGCGGAATAGGAAGTTTTGAATGGCTTGCGTGAACCGAATTCAAATGAAATAGGCACAAAGAAAAAAAAGAAAATAAACATAACGAATGATTTTCTCTCAATCCATATCCTTTCCTACTGTGTAATAAGGAAAGAGAGATGTCTGTTAACTTAAATAATAGAAAGAGAATAGAAGGTAATATTACGAAACCAATTTTCAAGCAAAATTTCTTGCTGGAAGATAGCACTTGTTGATAAATAATTTAACAATAAAAAGAGGAAAAATATTAATGTCCAATTATCAAAATTTCTTTAGTTAATTTCTAATTGTAAGTTGTCAAGAAAAAAAGGGCGAAAAGAGGAGAAAAGAAGGAAAGGAAAAGAGGAAACTAGTCCAATGAATACCCCACAATTGAGAAATTTATTTTCTTCCGTTCCCCATGACATTTCGTCTCTTTATATTGTGTAATACGTGGTATAGATTAACCTTTGTAGATTGTCTTAGCTCTTTGAACCGTGCTTCGTTTCGGAAAGGAGGTAGGTCTTCCAATGTGAGGATTTGGGAAAAATTGTCGCCTGTAGAAGTCATTTTTTTCAACTATTTTTAAAGACGTAATACACAAGAACTAAATAATCGCATGTATACTTCATACGTCCCAAAGGAATCTTCCAAGCAGTCCAAACGTTACAAACAATTCTTCCTCTCGCCAGTCTTTTGTTTATGTTATCCACGTGAGGTAAATTTATCAGTAGTCATTAGTATATAAATTATTATAAAATTTCAATTCTGTATTATGAAAATGAAACTGATTTTCGTGATCAATTATTCTTGATCCTAATTATTACTTTGTTGCTTCTACGAGAAATTACTTTATATCGCTTAGAAGGGCGTAACCTGATTTACCTTCGTTGACTGTAGAATTTAACGGAACAATTGAACGTCTATACTAAGAATTACCTAATCTACGAATTTTTAATTATTTCAGAGCTAGAAAAGATGAAACGGAGTTGAAAGCAGTTCCAATATTCTAGAAGTATCGAGAAAGAGCAGAATTAGGAATTAGGGATCCATATCTGAGTTCTAATTATTTGCAAAGAAGATAAGTATTTCAATAGCAATTAACGTGATAATTATATATTCGACGTCCGAAATGAAACATATTTACATTGGCACTTCCTGTTCTTCTTACATCAGACGATACGTTCTACATGGATAGCACAAATCTCCGACCATCAACCAAATAAGGATGTGAAAACGTTTTCCTTTTTAGTCTTATATCTTGAGCAGTAAATCAATGAATGCTGTGTTTATGGAATGGTAACATATTTTAGCGGTAAGATATAAATTTTTTATTCTCAAATGTAATATGGAATGTAAAATCCGTATCATAGGTATATTTTATAATAATTTATTGAATATTTACACAGATTTTATGATGGCGACGAGAGTATTTCTGTTGGTAAGTGGGACATTAGGTCTCTTAACTCTAGCTATCATGAAGGTACTCCTTTACTGGATATAAATCAAGACCAGATATAATTTTCAACTAGTATAGTGAAGAATACTATATATATGGAAGGCAAGATATTATATGAAGCAAAGGAGTTTAATAATGATATATGAATAAAGATTACAATATTTTTTCAAGGAATTTTACGTTACATATCGTTCGTCACTTAATGTATCAGATTGTATACGCGACGGAAGAAGCCGATGATGCTCACGAATTTGTTACAAATCTTCCAAGTGATATGATACTTTAAGTTGGTGAGAGAGGCACTTAATTATCCGGTGTATGGAAACAACCTGTTGCTACTGCTTGGGCTTTACTGTAGCACTTATTTTAACATTGGATTTTAATAAACAAGGTATGAAGAAATCAGATATAAGTATCTTGTCACGAATCTTATTCAATCTTCCATACGAATTTCAACTTTTATAATATAGAATTGGATTGTGAAAACAGAAGAGTAGTTCAAGAAACAAAAGAATGAACATTGTTAGGGACTGCTCATAGATTAAATGCTCTGAAATCTTCCGATGTTGATGTTCTGCAACGTGATGTTGCTATAAAGGTTGGTAAGATAATGAATAATCACTTTTTCGTATGCTTGTTTGATATATTGATCATTTGTTGGAAACTAGATCAGATTATAATTTCGCTAAATAGATATATGTCCGTCGAAGAACTTTAAATGGAAACAAAAGGACCGATTTTTTTTTTAGAAATTAATTTCTTCAAAGAAAAGGTACTTCAAAGTACATTTTTTGTGAATTTGAATTCATCGTAATATATCGAAGTAGTAAAGAACATGTTTTTATAAAGTAAAGTACATAGCAATATATACTCCTTAAATAAGGATTATATGGAAGATCATTTCGGTTAACTGTAAGACTACATTTGTCTACAAATGCTACATCTGCTTAATGTGTAGCTCATCTTCATAATGTATATCATAATACACAGCTGTATGCGATTAATATTGAATTTTTATTACTGCATTATTGCGCAATGATTAAAGATAAGAATTTAGAGAAATTCTTTCCTCATTATTATTTTATTTTCCTACCATAAATTTTTTTCTTTTACGTATTTCATTCGAAGGTCGGTCAACATTTCCTATTACTTATTGGAAAGATCCGAAGAGGCCGAAAAGGATATGAGTTCGGGAAAAACGAATTTCTCGATCAATCCCTTTTAATGCGATGAGTTATTATTTTTTCGTTACTACCTTTTGAAATAACTCATATGAAATGATCCACATTGCGTAACAACATATTGCAACAAACGCTTCTCCCTCGTATTTATCGATTACTCTGTACCAAATATTAATATTGAATGAGGAGGAACTAATTTTTTTCTTGATAATTTCGCATAATACATATATCTTATGCGCGTTAATATACACATTACTGATTCGCTTCTAAGAAACGTTGGTTAATAGGGTTGTTCGTGCAAAAAATACTTTTGTTTCCGATTTCTTCTTGTTACAATAAAGATTATATCATGCGCAAATTGACCAGTATGAGTATCTAATTGCGGTTTAACATTTTCAGTGTTTTGTAGTAATCCATCGGCGGTGGTGACGCTCTAAATTGTAGCTCGAATTTAAAAAATGAACAGAAAGAAATGACGACGAAGTTTGGGAAGACCAATGTGGCGCTGTTTTATAAAGCTTGGAAGGGTGGTACGAGGAAATGTTATTTATTTTCATCAAAGGATTCAAACGTGAGTTATAGGATATATGCGATTGTGCTCAAAAAAGTTCGTCGAATGGCCGCCCGACGTTCCACGTTGGCACGGGTCAAAGGGGAATTGAAGTGAATCTGAGGGAGACTTATCATACCTATTAATTTCCCGTAAAGGGACGATCAAAAGATAAACCGTTTTTGTAAGTGATAACGTTAGTAGGGGAGTACTTTTAAATTATTCGTGAAATAGAAAGATTTAAATCAATTAAATGAAGTAACCATTCGATACAATTAGAAAAGAAGTCTTGTATTCTACATTTCAAATTGTTTGTCATAATATGCACGACACGTACTTAAAAAATATTTGTAATATTTAATGCGCGTTTTACATAAATATTGAAATTTGGAGGAAGTAATTGCTGCGTAGCGCGAATCAGCCTGTTGATACATTTAGATAGGGTTTTAATGGAAGTGGATGTACGTAATACGTTCTCCCATACTTACCGTCAAGTGGCTTCGTTTTAAACCTCTCGTTATTATCTCTCTCCATCTGCGGGTGCTCTATTGCGCGCTTACCTCTGCCATTTCAAGTAGGAGGGATTAAGTGCGCGATCCTGTGGACGTGTATACGTACGACTCCTGTCTTATTTCGATAGCAAGGAGACTATTTTTTCATGTCTTCTTCTCATGAAACCAAACAGACCAATGGAGGATATCATTAATTGTATAATTCAGTCGTCTATTTAGATTCATCATTTAATAACTATTAACTTCATCACAAAGTAACACGGATACTTATTTTCCATAGCAATGGACTATTTTCTTAGGAACCCATTGATTTGGAACGTAAAATACGAAATATTGGATAAGTAGAAATATAGCGAGATTATTGTTTTACATTCTCCAATAGGGATTGAATTTTTAGGAAAATGTACTCGTTTATGTGGAAGAATTAAATCAGTCGTGTTACATTGCTTTCTGCTTAATCTCGATCACATAATTAAGACGGGATAGAACACAATACAGCGGATCACGTAAAGACAAGGACGGCGTTTGAAAGGGAAACGCCTTCCTTTCAAATCCAGCACGTTGATTCGTAGTATCGCTAAGAAGCATTAAAAATGTTTTGGAAGCTGTTGATAATTTTAGATAACAGAATACCGCCAATCGACATTATGTATTTCATTGTTCGCGCATAAGATATATAGATGTATATTTCTTTTTGTTCGTATTTTTAAATGCGAGCTATAATATAAAGCGTGAAATCACTATCGAAGAACTGTAACAAAAAACTGAAAATGTCAATGCACAACGCCTTCGATGATAACACGCGACAACTTCGAAAGTTGAATGCTTGTTATTCCATGATAGATGAAGAATCTGTTTTTAACAAAGGTTTCTTCGAAATGTATATCTAACGATCACAATGAAGAAGCAAATACTTCTCATGCCGGTGAATTCACTCATGATATAATTATTAATACGACCAAAAGAAGTATGAAAAGAATTTTTTGCGTGGGAAACACGTTTGTCTGATTTTGACTGACGGAAGTCGAAAATGTGTATAATAACGTTCATAAGATATTTTTATTATGAGGCAGTGTTAACAACAAAAATAATTTCATTTAATTTAATATTAATCATTCGTAGGGAGCGATCGATAAAATGGAAGCAGCAGCCGCTTTTGCAATACGCAGTTATTCGAAATGGATTATATCATATGGCGATTAGAAAGGGACAATAATAATATGTCGAATTGAAAGATGTTCGTCGAGTCCCAATCCATATCCATTGAAGCCTTTTCGATTGGTTCGATCGCGTAATAGGAAATTTTGATCGACTTGTGTAAATCGTGTTCAAATGAAATACATAACAGAGAAAAAGATGATATTACGAAAAAAAAGAATATGACAATTGGTCACTAAATCGATTTTCTTTACTACGGCGTTATAAAAAAGAGAGATGTGTAAAAAAAAATTGAGCGTTAACTTAAGTAACAGAAGAAGAACAGGAAGTAATATTACAAAAAAAAATGATCAAACAACGATTTTTGCTCAAAATTAATTCTTATCGGTACATATTTTTAACGACAAGAACGGGAACAAAATTATTGATCAATTTTTAAAATTCTTTAGCTACCTTCTAATTTTAAATTGTAAAGGACAGAAAGGTAGAGAAAAGAAGGAACGGAAGAGGAACATAGGAGAAAAAGAATAATGATACATCTAATTAATAAAGATCAATAAAGCATTTCATTTCCTCACAGCTTATAACCTTTCGATACAATTAGATTTTCTCGGATCTTTCGACCGTATAATAGTAAAAATTAATCAATCCACATCAAGCTTGAAAACACTTTGCAGAGAGCGCCCTCGTGGTCGCTCGGTTAACCTCCCAAAACGATGTGGAGGGGATGATGACCGCAAGTCACAGAACGGTGACATAGCTTCGTATCATTCCTTCGGTGATCTTCGAAACAGTAATGTGCAAGGGAGTATCGTACGGTAAATAATCTTTATCCGTAGACATCATACATCTCAAGTGGTATCTTTACAAGTAGTTCAAGCGGTGGAAACAATTTCTTCGTTCTCACTAGTCAGTTATTTATGTCATCAATATAAGGTAAATTTATCAGTAGTCATTAGTACATAATTTATTATAAAATTTCAATTATATACTATCGAAACGAAACTGATTTTCCTGTTAAATACCATCTCCATTATTATTTGTTGCTTTTCAGAAAAGGTACTTTATATTATTTAAAAGGCCGCAACCCCATTTATCTTTGATATCTATATAATTTACATGAACAATTGAATATCTATCGTGAGTCGTAACAAATCTACAAGTTTTGATTTATTTTACAGGAATACGAAACGAAATAAAGACGGGTGCCGTTCTCGCAGCCCGGAAGTACTGCAAAGAAACCGAATTGACGGATATGTGACATATGAATATTTCCGAGGAAAATATGCCATTTCAACTACACTGAACGTGTAAATTAAACATCCGACATCCGAAATAAAACTGTTTTAGTTACTTTGTCACCTCCTGTTCTTCCGATGATACATCTTACATGGTTAGTATAAATACCCGACCTTCAACCAGATTAGGATATGAAAAGATATGTTTAAATGGTAAATCAATCAATGCTGCATTTATGGAATAGCAGGATATTTTAGAGACAAGATATAAATTTTTTATTCTAAAATGTAATGTTTAATATAAAATCTGTATCATAAGTATATTTTATAATAATTTATTCGATTTTTACATAGATTTTATGAAGTCGGCGAGGTTGTTATATTGATAATTGAATTCATTTGAAATCTTCCACGTTGACGAGAATCTTCTAAAATTGGCGGGAGAATAATATACATAATTACCTGTTTTATGCAGAAAACGTGACACCATAGGTACGCCATTATTATAACAATCATCGATCTTAATATTGGATTTTAATAAACAAGGTACGAAGAGATCGGATGTACGTAACTTCTCATGTACTTTATCCCAATTTTCTATATGAATTTCATCTCTTATTATATAGCACATTGGATTGTCAGAAGAGTGGTTCGAAAAGTCGTTGGAAAATTTATTCAAAGAAAGTGCACCGTTTCTTGTTACTGAGAGATGATATACTTTTCAATGTCTCCATATCGATGTATTGCAACATAATTTTACCATAGAGGTAAGTTTGATAATCAATATTCACAATTTTACATATTTGATTCATACATTCATTTTTGGAAACTAAATTGGATTATAATTTCGCTTAGTAGGTATATGTCAAAGAACTTTAAACAGAAATGAATGTAGCTAATTTTCTCATCGAAATTTAATTCTTCAAAGAAAATATACATTCAAGTAAATTTTTTGTAAATTTAAATTCATCGTGATATATGGAATTAGTAAGAAACGAACATTTTTTATAAATTCAAATACGTACTGGTATATACTCCTTAAATACGGATTATATGGAAGTTTACTTCGGTTTACCACAATATTACATTTGTATACACATACTACGACGCTTAATATGTACCTCAAATCCATAGTACATGTCAGAATACACAGCAATATGAGCTTAGCATTAAATGTAAGACTAAAAAGGAAAACGTTTTCCGGATTATATTTGTTTGATAGTCGTACATTTATACTCTCTTTGTAGGACGTATTACCGGATGAGGATCAACGAAAAACAAATTTAAATATGTTGCACTTGGATCATCGAATATTTAATTATCACGCCAAGCGTACGCGAAAACCTGTATTTTCCCTGGAAGTATTATATTTCAGATATGGGTCAATTCAGCTTCTTTGCTGTCATTTTCAGGTGTTGGAATTGCTTCCGCCTTTAATTCATGTCGTATCTCTAAAATAATGTATCTAAAATTCGTGTATCCCTCAATATTCGTACAATGGTTAAGACTTAATTAAGTCATTCGTTCATTTCAATTGTATAATTATCGAAAATAAATCAGGGAATGCCATTTAAATGCTACAGGAACTTTTCCGATACACGACAAAATAATAATTAAAATAATATAAATCAAGAAAATCATTTTCCATTCCAAAATATAGAAATGAAATTTTACAATAAATCTTATAGTAATGAGTACTGCTAAATTTTAAAAATATTGATGGAATAAACGAATGACTAGTGTGAATGATGAAATTGTTTGCGTCGTTTGAATTATTTGTAAAGGTATCATTTGAGATGTATGATGTCTATGGATAGGGATTATTTTACGTACGGCTCTCACTTGCATATTACTGTTTCCAAAATCACCGAAGGAATGATGACTCCCCAAATTAAAAGAGTCCTCCCATTAGAGGACCATGCTTCCTAGATTTTATATCTCTAGCTAGAACGGTAAATAATTTCTTCTATTAATTCCAATTATTGTAATTAATAACATTATATTGAATTGATTGCAATAAAGTGATTCGTTAATTCCTATACGAAATTCGTAATGTTTCTTTTTTTTCTTATTCCAAGTTATACTTAAAAACAATTTTCTAATATTATCATATTAATGATATTACAATTTTCGTACTATGTAATTCTTTTTGTAAAATCTTCCGATGAAAAAAAATTTTTTCGTCGAAAGTTGTATCAACTTTCAGATTCCTTGGAAACATTTTCTCCAAATATTACCCTCTTTTTTGTAAACAAATATATATCTTAAGTTATCGAAGAATTCATTTCCGTTATTTTACAATAATATTATATGATAAAAATATGTATTCAAAGAAATAATAAAAAACATGTACTCAAAGAAAATCTTTCGTCATATTTTTTCGTTTGCCAATATTATCTTCTTCTCTTTCACGTATTTCCCCTCCGAAAGAACTACAGAGTTTGTGAGTTATTTGAGAAGATCGAGTGATTGCATCGCCATATTTTTTTGCAAGACATGCAGGTCTCTCTGGATTTTTCTATTGAAGTAGCAAAAGAAATCTAATTCCTAGAATGAATATCAGTCAGTTTTTCCAGATAAGTTTGACAGTTTTACATTCTCAGATAAGATGGACTTGTTTGCAATGGTATGCGAGTAGACCTCGTTAAATATGCTGACATTTGATGAAGTAAACAAGTATTGATAAAACTGGGATTAAGAGATTTTCAAAGCTGAACTCACTTGGTATTGAAACAGATTGAAACAGAAGTACAGATAGATCCCTCGACTAATAATTCAGGAAATCAGAATAGTAATATTCATTTTGTATATATCGCTTCGTTATTTCCTAATCTACAATTTGAGACTACCATACCGTTTACTTACTTATTTCTTTTTCGTTGAGCATGGCAAAATTTACAAACAAGAGTTTCGAGTCATATGTAATGCCGAAGGGGAATTACAGGTATACACATTTATACGGATACGTTAGAAGAAATAAATATTAATCGGGGAGATAGCAGTGATAGTGATGTCATCCAACGAGAAAACGAAGAGATCTCATACATAATGAGATGAATGATAGTGTTGGAAGAAAATAGCTTCAACATTTATCACAGACATCGTAAAGCATTATAAAGGACGAAATTTTGATATTTGACAAAAATATATGATCCTCTATGTCTACATATCACTTTGTTAACTAGTATTGATGGGGATTTAATGATCTCCACGGACGTAATACATTTCCTCGTACATATCGTCCAGCATTATCGTATTAATCTATTAATAATTACCTGTCTCCATACATGTGCGCGCTTACGTGCGGTAGTTCAAGTTCCTAAGAAAATAGTCCATTGCTTTGGAAAATACGTAACTGTGTTACCTTGTGATGATGATAATAGTTATTAAATAGACGATTGAATTATACAGTTAATGATATCCTTCAAAGGTCTGTTTGGTTTGATGAGAAGAAACCAAATGAAAAAATACTTTCTCTCTAATCTAAACAAGACAGGAGTATTACGTATACACGTCCACAAGACCGCTCACGCAACCCCGTCTTTCTTGAACTGGCAGAGGTAAGCGCACAATAAAGCACCCGCAGATGGAGAGAGATAATAACGAGAGGTTTAAAACGAAGCCACTTGACGGTAAGTATGGGAGAATGTATTACGTACATCCACTTCCATTAAAACCCTATCTAAATGTATCAACAGGCTGATTCGCGCTACGCAGCAATTACTTCCTTCAAATTTCAATATTTATGTAAAACGCGCATTAAATATTACAAATATTTTTTAAGTACGTGTCGTGCATATTATGACAAACAATTTGAGATGTAGAATTCAACACTTCTTTTTTAATTGTATCGAATGGTTACTTGATTTAAATCGATGGAATAACGATAACGTGAACGTAGACTTTCTATTTCATGTATAATGAAAAATTATTCCCCTGCTAACGTTATTACTTCCAAAAACGGTTTATCTCTTGATCGTCCCTTTATGGGAAATTAAAAGTATGATAAGTCTCCCTCAGATTCACTTCAATTCCCCTTTGATGCATATACCGCTTGGAACGTCGCACAGTCCTTTAACAAACGTTTCTGAGCACAATCGCATATATCCTCCATATAAACCCGTTTACGTTTGGATTCTTTGATAAAATCCGATTACAGCTTACCAGCGTTACAATCTTTACAAAACTGCTCCCCATTGGTCTTTTCAAACTGCGTTGAAAAGTCGTCGTCAAGTACGAATTTTTTCCCTTCTTTTTCCTCTTCCTAGGTATTCTCAAGCAAATAATGAACACATTATGAGATCACATGGAGACGAGAACGGTGCTTGAAAAGAAATCGATTACTTATAGTACAACGGAGAAGTACTAGAAATGATTTAAAAATCGATGATAATCTTAGATAATACAATTCCGCCGATCGATACAATATAATTCATTGTCCGCGCATAAGATATAAGCATACGTGTTTTTCTTTCTGTCCTTTTCTTAAATTCGAACTACAATTTAGAGCGTCATCACCGCCGATAGATTGCTACAAAAACCTGAAAATGTTAAAGCACGATTAATTACTTATACTGATCAATTTGCCCATGATATAATCTTAGGAGCGTATCAGTAATGTGCATATTAACGCCCATAAGATATATGTATCATAAGAAATTATCAAAAAAAAAATTACTCCCTTTTCATTCAATATTAAACTTTGGTACAAAGCAATCAATAAATAGAAAGCAGAAACGTGTGTTGTAATATGTAGTTACGCAATGTGGATCATTATATTTGGGTTATTTCATAAGTTAGTAACGAAAAAATAATAACTCATCGTATAAGAAGAGATTGATCGAGAAATTCGTTTTTCCTGAAGTCATATACTTTTTGGTCTATTCGGTTCTGTCGACCGTTTAATAGGTAATATGTACTGACCATCGAATGAAATATGTAAAAGAAAAAAATTGATATTACGAAAATAAAATAAATATGAGAAAAGATTTTCTCTGAATTCTTATGTTTTATTATTGCGCAATAATGCAGTAATAAGAATTTAATGTTAATCGCATACTGCTGTGTAAAATGATATATATGAAGCTGAGCTACATATTAAGCAAACGAGGGATGTGTACACAAATTTAGTATTACAGTTAACCGAAATAAACTTCCATATAATTAGTATTTAAGGAGTATATATTGCTATGTACTTGAATTTATAAAAAAATGTTCTTTACTAATTCGATATACTACGACCAATTCAAATTCACCAAAAATGTATTCTATACTCCACATTACAATATAGAATAAAAAATTTATATCTACTCTCTAAAATATCTTATCATATCATCAATACATCATTGATCGATTTACCGTTTAAATATAAGACTAAAAAGGAGCATGTTTTCATACCTTGATCTGGTTGATGGTCTGACGTTTGTATTATCCATGTATGACTTGTTATCGGATGTACAGAAGAACAGGAAGACTAGGTAAATATGTTTCTCTTTGGATGTCTCATATTTAAGTATCAAGTTGAGCGTAGTTAAAATTCTCGTATCTTCTTTGGAAGTAATTACAATCCGGATATCGGTCGATTCAGGTCCTTTGCAATACTTCCTGGGTATTGGAACTGCCTACGCCTTTAATTAGTTTTGTATATCTCTAAAATAAGCCAATATTCGTAGGTTAGTTGAGACTTACGAGAGATATTCAACTGTTCATCTAAATTGTGTAGTTATCAAGGATAAATCGGGTTACGCTCTTTTAAGTGATATAAAGTACCATCTCTGAGAAGCAACAAATAATTATTAAGATGATATTGATCTGGAAAATCGGTTTCATTTCATAGTGTATAATTGAAATTTTATAATGAATAATATATTAATGACTACTGAAAATTTACCTTATATTGATAACACAAACGAAAGACTAGTGAGAATGAAGAAATTGTTCCCGCCACTTGAACTACTTGTAAAACAACCGTTTGAGGTGTAGGATGCATACACATAGGGAATATTCATTGCACTACACCCGCTCGCGTATAACTAGTCATACAACTACCGAAGGGATGATCTACAGTTTTATCGCCGTTCTCTGACATGTGAAATTCGTCTCCTGCACGTCGCTTAGGGAAATTAAAAAGCGTCCGAAAGGGCGACACATGCAAAGAGTTTTTACGTTTCACGTAGAATAATCAGTATTTCCTATTACACGATCGAAAGATCTGGTAAGGTCGTAAGGTGCGAGGAAATAGAATTCTCTATTGATCTGTATTAATCGGATGTATCATCATCCTTTCTCTACTATGCTCTTCTTTCTCTTCTTCTCTTTCCCTATTGCAATTTACAAATTGAAATTAAAAATCAACTAAAGATTTTTAAAAATTGGAAAATAATTTTCTTCCCGTTCTTGTCGCTAAAACTATATATGAATAAGAATTAATTTCGGGCAAAGAATATTGTTTGACATCTTTTTTCGTAATATTAGACTCTATTCCTTTTCTGTAAGTTAAGTTAACAAGCATCCCTCTTTCTTTATTTCCCAGTTGCAAAGAAATGGATTCCGAGAAATTCATTCGTCATATTTATTTGTTTTTTCGTAATATCATCTTCTGCTACTTTAAGTATTTCGCATTTCTACTTCACGTTTTACGCATTTGAATACGATTTATGCAGGTAAATCCAAATTTCTCATTACACGGTCGAACGAACCGAAAAGGCCGAAGTGGATATGAGTGAGGGGAAACGAGTTTCTCGCAAAATCTGCTTTCATTAGACATATTACTACTGTATCTATTTCACTACAGTATGAAATAATCCATATTGCACAAATACATACGGAAATAAACGCTTCTACGTAATGTTTATTGATCGTTCCGTCCCAAGTATTAATATTGAATAAAAAGAAATTAATTTATTTCTTGATACACTCTCGTAATAAAAATATCTTGTGAACTTTATTATACACATTTTTAATTTATCAAACGTCGGCGGAAAATGTTGTCTATGCAATAAAAAATTTTTTTTCCGATAACTTGATGCCATAATAAAAATTGCAAAATGAACGAGATGATCAGCATGAGAAGAATCCCATTGTTCTTAAAAAGTTTCAGTTTTTGTTACAGTTCATCGGCAGTGACATGATGCTTCATCTTACAGGAGGAATTCAAGAAAAGGAAAAGGAAATACACATCCATATATCTCATGTGTGAAGAACAAACATCGAGTAACATGTTATCGATCGATTGTATTATATTATCAACGTCCTCCAAAACTTTTTTAATGCTTCGTGGAGGTCTATAAATCAATATCCTGCATCTAAAAGCAAGGCATTTCGCTTTTAAACCTCCTTCTTTTCTTTAAGTAAGCATTTGGATAACAAGATTACCTGTATAATTTAGTTATCTACTTGGATCCACAACTCTATTGTCCTGTTAGTTCTTCTACAGAGCTATGTACCACGTCACTGATTTAGTTCTTAGGAAGGAACGTCTACATTTTCCTAAAAATTTACATCCGATTGGAGAATTAAAAAAATTATCAAATTTTTGAAATTATGAAGAGTTATCGCATTTAGGATATTTTTGCTTAGACATTTATACGACTTCATCGTATAGTCGTATATACGACCAAATGTTGCACAGCTCTTGGCTATTCCATGATGTTATTACGTGTTTGCTAACACTATGATACTACCTATAGACGAGTTCGACAAATAATTTTGAACAAAATGCAATGAACTTCTGAAGGAGTAGCGAAAATAGTTTCATCTCACTCTGTTAATAATTATGTCTTATAGGACTGGGTGTATAAAAACCAATAACCCAGACTAATGCACTGAGTTCGATAGAAGGTAATGAAATGATGGATTTAAACAGATAATTGAGTTATACAGCTAATCATATTAGCCAATTGTCCGTATGGGTTGATAAGGGGAGAACAAATGAAAAAATACTTTTCATGTTTTCAACATCAAATAGGAGATGTACGCTCCCATCCACACAGGACTGCACACTAATTCCTGTGCACACGAACTGACCCACGAAGCCAAAAGCACTCACAGATGGAGGGAAATAAGAACGTATCGTATAATACGAAGATGGATGACGATACGTAGGGAAACTCGTAATAAGCACATCCATTTTCATTAAATCCCTATCAGAACGTGCTGACAAGAGATTTCGCGATATGCAGCAAATAATTAGTTGAAATTACGTTACTTTAAAACGTAAATTAAATATTATGAATAATTTTTAGGTACACAATGTGAATATTATGACATATAATTTAGACAATTAATTGAATATTTCTTCTATTATTTATTTAATTGAATGATTACTTAATTTAATTTGATGAAATCAGTATGAAAAGGTGACGAAAGCATGGAATTATCACTTCTCGTGCGATTTCAAAGTATTCATCGTCATATGGAAAATCGGTAAATCCTTTGGTCGTCTTTAAAGATTTAATCATTTTGAAAGTTAAACCTACATTAGTTTCAAATCGACTTTTTCCGAGCTCATTCTTCAGTCCATTATTAAACCTTCATAACTTCCTTTCTATCCTCGATATTTATTACAGTTATTTTCATATTATCATTATTATTCCCGATAGTTCTCGATAATTAATTTAACTTCGTTCTTAGGATACACCGTGTTAAAAATCAAGTCGAGATTTGTAAAATCAATGATAAGTTAGAGACCAACATCGTTTTGATTAGAATTAAATTTGTTTGTAGAATGATCATCGTCGGGATAATATCTATCGTCGAATGAATCCTAAACGATTATGGTTTCATAATCTTCAGCCTTACTTTGCTCTTCTTCATCCTCCGTATCTCTTCTTTCTTCCTCTTCTTCTTCAAGATCGATTAACACACCTCTCCTTTCCTTATCGTTATTAATCTCACTCACCGTATTGCAATACACATTAAGATACATATATAATTTTTAATACTAAATGCAATCCAAATTAACATTAGTTCGATATTCAAGAACACGGTCAACGAAATTATTTGATCCTTAGTTTTCTTTCTCAACTGCGTTGAATCCTTTGGAGAGAGGAAAAAGATGGACTCCAAAAAGATTCTGTGATTAAATCTTTTCTACCAAGGAATATTCCCTCGTTAGAGTATAAATTCAACTTTGATCTACGATCAGCTTACACAGTCCGACGTCCCTTTGACCGACCTTTCAGTACACAATCGATAATATCGTATTACCGAACCAGCCTACACTTGGATCCTTTGAAGGGATATATTCCCTAGCCTCGTACCACCATTGGAAGGTAACTGAATAAAACAGTACTATATTGATCTGGAGAAGATAGGTCGTTATGACCATTATATCTTTTGTCTTCTTTTTTCTCTTTCAGGATAATATCGACCACCCGACGAACTCGGTATAAAACAAGGTATTATGGTTATTTTATAGACAAGGAAGATGCTTCAAAAGGAAATGCCTTTGTAATAATTCCAGCACATTGTTTTATAGTATTCCCTAGAAGCACCAGGAAGTTTTCAAAGACGTTGATAACTTAGATAATACAATATCACCGACAGATAACTTGTAATTCAATGTGTGCACTCCATGCATAAGATATATGGATGTATTTTTCTTTATCCCTTTTTTAAGTTCATCCTGTAACATAAAGTATCATGTCCCTGCCGATGAACAAGAACAAAGAACTGGACATTTTAGAGAACAATGGGATACTTCTCACGCTGATCACTTATTATACAATTTTTGTTATAGCAACAAGAAATCGGCAAAAGAATATTGTTTACCTAAACTACATTTTTCGTCGACGTTTGGCAGGCGGGATTCAAAACGGGTACACTAAAGTTCACGAGATATTTTTATGATGAGAAAGAGTCAACAACTAAATTAATTTCTTTTTATTTAATATTAACCCTTGGTAGGGAGAGATCAATAAAACGAAGCAGAAGCGTTTTTATAATATGCAGTCATGCAATGTGGATTCTTTCATTTGGTAGTTTACAGGAAGAAATTATAGTACGTCGAATTCAAAGGAATTGGTGAACATATTCGTTTCCCTCCACTTATACCCATTCGCGGAACTTTCGGCTCTTTCGAACGCGGAATACGAAGTATTGATTCACTTGCGTGAAGCGAACCCAAATGAAATAGGCAAAAAGAAAAAAACGAAAATAAACATAACGAATGATTTTCTCTGAATCCATATTCTTTCTCACTGTGTAATAAAGAAAGAGAGACGTCCGTTAACTTAAATGATAGAAAGAGAATAGAAGGGAATATTACGAAACAAATTTTCAAGCAAAATTTCTTGCTGGAAGTTAGTACTTATTGATAAGTAATTTAACGATAAAAAGAGGAAAAATATCAATGTCCGATTATCCAAATTCCTATAGTTAATTTCTAATTATAAATTTTCAAGAAAAAGGGGGCGAAAAGAGGAGAAAAGAAAGAAAGGAACAAGCAATTGAACGTCTATCCCAAGAATTACCTAATTTATGAATTTTTAATTATTTCAGAGGTAGAAAAGATGAAACTGAAGTGTTCTATATCCTGGAAGTTCTAATATCCTGGAAGTATTGAGAACGAGCTGAATTAGGAATTAGGAATCGATATCTGGGTTCTAATTACTGACAAAGAAGATACACATTTCAACAACACTTAACGTGATAATTATATATTCAACATCCGAAATGAAACATATTTACATTGGCACTTCCTGTTCTTCTTACATCCGACGATACGTTCTACATGGATAGCACAAATCTCCGATCATCAACCAAATTAGGATGTGAAAACGTTTTCCTTTTTAGTCTTATATTTGAGTGGTAAATCAATCAATGCTGTATTTATGGAATGGTAACATATTTTAGAGGTAAGATATAAATTTTTTATTCTAAAATGTAATATGAAATATAAAATCTGTATTATAGGTATATTTTCTAATAATTTATTGAATATTTACACAGATTTTTTGATGGCGACGATAGTATTTCTATTGGTAAGTGGGACATTAGATCTCTTAACTCTAGCTATGATGAAGGTACTCCTTTACTGCATATAAATCAAGACCAGATATAATTTTCAACTAGTATAGTGAAGAATACTGTATATATGGAAGGCAAGATATAATATGAAGCAAAGGAGTTTAATAATGATATATGAATAAAGATTACAATATTTTTTCAAGGAATTTTACGTTACATATCGTTCGTCACTTAATGTATCAGATTGTATACGCGACGGAAGAAGCCGATGATGCTCACGAATTTGTTACAAATCTTCCAAGTGATATGATACTTTAAGTTGGTGAGAGAGGCACTTAATTATCCGGTGTATGGAAACAACCTGTTGCTACTGCTTGGGCTTTACTGTAGCACTTATTTTAACATTGGATTTTAATAAACAAGGTATGAAGAAATCAGATATAAGTATCTTGTCACGAATCTTATTCAATCTTCCATACGAATTTCAACTTTTATAATATAGAATTGGATTGTGAAAACAGAAGAGTAGTTCAAGAAACAAAAGAATGAACATTGTTAGGGACTGCTCATAGATTAAATGCTCTGAAATCTTCCGATGGTGATATACTGCAATGTGATGTTGCTATAGAGGTTGGTATGATAATGGATAATCACTTTTTCGAATGCTTGATTGATATATTCATTTATTGGAAACTAGATCAGATTATAATTTCGCTAAATAGATATATGTCCGTCGAAGAAATTTAAATGGAAACAAAAGGACCGATTTTTTTTTTAGAAATTAATTTCTTCAAATAAAAGGTACATCAAAGTACGTTTTTCGTGAAATTGAATTCATCGTAATATATCGAAGTGATAAAGAACATTTTTTTATAAAGTAAAGTACATAGCAACATATACTTCTTAAATACGGATTATGTGGAAGATTATTTCGATTAACTGTAATACTACATTTGAGTAGAAATGCTACGTTTGCTTAATGTGCAGCTCATCTTCATAATATATATCGTAATGCACAGCGGTATGCGATTCACATTAAATTTTTATTACTGCATTATTGCGCAATAATAAAACGTGGGAATTCAAAGAAAATCTTTTCTCGTATTCAGTTTATTTTCGTATTATCGATTTTTTTGTTTTACGTATTTCATTCGAAGGTCGGTCAACATTTCCTATTACCTATTGGAAAGATCCGAAGAAGCCGAAAAGGATATGAGTGCGGGAAAAACGAATTTCTCGATCAATCCCTTTTAATGCCATGAGTTATTATTTTTTCGTTACTACCTTCTGAAATAACTCATATGAAATGATCCACATTGCGTGACTACGTCTTGCAACAAACGCTTCTGCCTCGTATTTCTTGATTGCTCTGTACCAAATATTAATATTGAACGAAAAGGAATTAGTTTTTTTCTTGATAATTTCTCATAATCCATGGATCCCATGCGCGTTAATATACACATTACTGATTCGTTTTTAAGAAGTGTTGGTTAATAGGGTTGTTCGTGCAAAAAATACTTTATTCCGATTTTTCCGTGTAGAATGTAGACTATATCATGGGCGAATTGATCAGTATGAGGATCCAATTATGCTTTATCATTTTCAGGGTTTTGTAGAAATCCATCGGCGGTGATGACGCTCTAAATTGTAGCTCGAATATAAAAAAAGGGCAGAAAGAAAAATACGTATGCTTATATCTTATGCGCGGACTATGAATTATATAGTATCGGTCGGCGGAATTGTATTATCTAAGATTATCAACGATTTTTAAATCATTTTTAGTACTTCTCCGCTGTACTATAAGTTGTCGATTTTTTTTCAAGCACCGTCCTCGTCGTGATGTGATCTCATACTGTGTTCATCATTTGATTGAGAATACCTAGGAAGAGCAAGAAGAAGGTAAAATATTTATGTTTGACGACGAAATTTGGAAAGACCAGAGTGACGCTGTTTTATAAAGCTTGAAAGGGTGGTAGGAGGAAATGTAATTTACTTTTTTAAAAGGATTCAAACGTGAACGGATTTAGCTATTGGATGTATGCGATCGTGCTGAAAAAAATTCGTCGAAAGGCCGTCGGACGTTCCACGGTGGCACCGGTCAAAGGGGAATTGAAATGAATCTGAGGGAGATTTATCGTACAAATTAATTTCACATACACGGACGATCAAGGGATAAACGGTTTCTGGAAGTAATAACGTTAGCAGGGGAGTACTCTTAAATTATGCGTGAAATAGAAAGTCCACGTTCGCGTCGTCGTTATTCCATCGATTTAAATTAAGTAACCATTCGATATAATTAAGAAAGGAGAAGGGTTCTATTCTACATTTAAATTTTACGTTAATATTGATACTTCGAGGAAGTAATTGCTGCGTAGCGCGAATTACCCTGTTGATACATTTTGATAGAGATTTAATGGAAGTGGATGTACGTAGTACATTCTCCCATACTGATCGTCACGTGGCTTCGTTTTAAACCCCTCGTTATTATCTCTCTCCACCTGAGGGTGCTCTGTTGAGCGCTTACCTGTACCCCAGTTCAAGTAGCCGGGATTGCGTGCGCAGTCCTGTGGACGTGTATACGTACGACTACTTTCTTGTTTTGATTAGAAAGATTCATTTGTTTTCTTCATATCACACCAAACAGACCATTGAAGGATATCATTAACTGTATTATTCAATCGTCCATCTAATAACTATTAACTTCGTCACAAAGTAAGACGGTTACTTATTTTCCAAAGCAATGGACTATTTTCTTAGTAACCCACTGATTTGGAACGTAATATACGAAATATTGGATAAGTAGAAATATAGCGAGATTATTGTTTTACATTCTCCAATAGGGATTGAATTTCTAGGAAAATGTACTCGTTTATGTAGAAGAATTAATCAGTCGTGTCACATTGCAAAAGTTTTAACCGGATGATTAAAGGATACAGCTATATAGTTAATTGTATTATACTGCTAATCATATTGTCGAATTGTCTGCTTTGTTTCACTGGAGAAAAACTAACGAAAAAAGACCTTTTTCGTTTTCGAAATAAGAGAGAAGATGTACGCAACATGCATGCAATATCGCGCCCTGGATCCCGCCAACTTGAACTACCGCACATGTAGGGAGAGAGGTAATAAATAATAGATTAATATGATAAGGCTGGACGATATGTACGAGGGAATGTATTACGTCCGTGCAGATCATTAAATCCCGATCAATACCAGTTAACAAGCTAATTCGTAGACATAGGAGATCATATATTTTTGTCAAATATCAAAATGTCGTCCTTTATAATGCCTTACGATGTCTGTGATAAATGTTGAAGCTATTTTCTTCCAACACTATCATTCGTCTCATTATGTATGAGATCTCTTCGTTTTCTCGTTGGATGACATCACTATCACTGCTATCTCTCCCGATTAATATTTATTTTTTCTAACGTATCCGTATAAATGTGTATACCTGTAATTCCCCTTCGGCATTACATATGACTCGAAACTCTTGTTTGTAAATTTTGCCATGCTCAACGAAAAAGAAATAAGTAAGTAAACGGTATGGTAGTCTCAAATTGTAGATTAGGAAATAACGAAGCGATATATACAAACTGAATATTACTATTCTGATTTCCTGAATTATTAGTCGAGGGATCTATCTGTACTACTCGATGTTTCAATACCAAGTGAGTTCAGCTTTGAAAATCTCTTAATCCCAGTTTTATCAATACTTGTTTACTTCATCAAATGTCAGCATATTTAACGAGGTCTACTCGCATACCATTGCAAACAAGTCCATCTTATCTGAGAATGTAAAACTGTCAAACTTATCTGGAAAAACTGACTGATATTCATTTCATGTATCTAGGAATTAGATTTCTTTTGCTACTTCAATAGAAAAATCCAGAGAGACCTGCATGTCTTGCAAAAAAATATGGCGATGCAATCACTCGATCTTCTGAAATAACTCACAAACTCTGTAGTTCTTTCGGAGGGGAAATACGTGAAAGAGAAGAAGATAATATTGGCAAACGAAAAAATATGACGAAAGATTTTCTTTGAGTACATGTTTTTTATTATTTCTTTGAATACATATTTTTATCATATAATATTATTGTAAAATAACGGAAATGAATTCTTCGATAACTTAAGATATATATTTTTTTACAAAAGAGAGGGTAATATTTAGAGAAAATGTTTCCAAGGAATCTGAAAGTAGATACAACTTCCGACGAAAAAATTTTTTTTCATCGGAAGATTTTACAAAAAGAATTACATAGTACGAAAAGTGTAATATCATTAATATTTGGTAATATTAGAAAACTGTTTTTAAGTATGACTAGGGATAAGAAAGAAAGAAACATTACGAATTTATAGTAGTATAGGAATTAAGGAATCATTCTATAGCAATCAATGCAATATAATGTTATTAATTACAATAACTGGAATTAATAGAAGAAATTATTTACCGTTCTAGCTAGAGATATAAAATTTAGGAAGTTTGGTCCTCTAATGGGAGGACTCGTTCAATTTAGGGAGTTAGCATTCCTTTGGTGGTTATCGAACCAGTAATATGTAAGTGGGTATCGTACGGAAAATAATCCTCACCCGTAGACATCACACATCCCAAATGATACCTTTACAAATAATTCAAACGATGGAAACAATTTCATCGTTCGCACTAGTCATTCGTTTACTCCATCAATATTTTTAAAATTTAGCCGTACTGATTAGTATAAGATTTCTTGTAAAATTTCATTTCTATATTTTGGAATGGAAAATGATTTTCTTGATTTACATCATTTTAATTGTTACTTTGTTGCGTATTGGAAAAGTTGCTTTTAAATGACATTGCCTGATTTATTTTCGGTAATTATACAATTGAAATGAACGAATGACTGAGTTAAGTCTTCACCAGTCTACGAATATTGAGTGATACACGAATTTTAGATACATTATTTTAGAGATATACGACACGAATTAAAGGTGGAAGCAATTCCAACCCCTGAAAATGACAGCAAAGAAGCTGAATTAACCGATATGTGAAATATAATACGTCCTGGGAAAATACGGTTTTTCGCGTACGCTTCGCGTGATAATTAAATATTCGACGATCCAAGTGCAACATATTTAAATTTGTTCTTTCGTTGATCCTCATCCGGTAATGTGTCCTACAAAGAGAGTATAAATGTACGACTATCAAACAAATATAATCCGGAGAACGTGTTTCTTTTTAGTCTTACATTTAATGCTAAGCTCATATTGCTGCGTATTATGATATGTATTATGGATTTGAGGTACACATTAAGCGTCGTAGTATGTGCATACAAATGTAATATTGTAGTTAACCGAAGTAAACTTCCATATAATCCGTATTTAAGGAGTAGATACCAGTACGTATTTGAATTTATAAAGAATGTTCGTTCTTTACTAATTCCATATATCACGATGAATTTAAATTCACAAAAAATTTAATTCAATGTATATTGACTTTGAAGAAATTAATTTCGATGAGAAAATTAGCTACTTTCGTTTGTGTTTAAAGTTCTTTGACATATACCTACAGAGCAAAATTATAATCCAATTTAGTTTCCAAAAATGAATGCATCAATCAAATATGTAAAATTGTGAATATTGATTATCAAACTTACCTCTATGGTAAATTTATGTTGCAATACATCGATATGGAGACATTGAAAAGTATATCATCTCTCAGTAACAAGAAACGGTGCACTTTCTTTGAATAAATTTTCCAACGACTTTTCGAACCACTCTTCTGACAATCCAATGTGCTATATAATAAGAGATGAAATTCATATAGAAAATTGGATAAAGTGCATGACAAGTTACGTATGTCCGATCTCTTCTTACCTTATTTATTGAAATCCAATATTCAGATCGATGATTGTTATAATAATGGGGTACCAATGTTGTCACGTTCTCTGCATAAATCAGATAATTATGTATATTACTATTTTGCCAATTTTAGAAGATTCTTGTCAACGTGGAAGATTTCAAATGAATTCAATTATCAATGTAACAACCTCGCCGACTTTATAAAAGCTATGTAAAAATCGTATAAATTATTATAAAATATACCTATGATACAGATTTTATATTACACATTACATTTTAGAATAAAAAATTTATATCTTGTCTCTAAAATATCCTGCTATTCCATAAATGCAGCATTGATTGATTTACCATTTAAATTTAAGACTAAAAAGGAAAACGTTTTCATATCCTAATCTGGTTGAAGGGTATTATATTATCGGGTATTTATACTTACCATGTAAGATGTATCGTCGGAAGAACAGGAGGTGCCATAGCAACTAAAAAAGTTTTATTTCGGATGTCGGATGTTTAATCTACACGTTCAGTGTAATTGAAATCGCATATTTTCCTCGGAAATATTCATATGTCACATATCCGTCAATTCGGTTTCTTTGCAGTACTTCCGGGCTGCGAGAACGGCACCCGTCTTTATTTCGTTTCGTATTCCTGTAAAATAAATCAAAACTTGTAGATTTGTTACGACTCACGATAGATATTCAATTGTTCACGTAAATTATATAGATATCAAAGATAAATGGGGTTGCGGCCTTTTAAATAATATAAAGTACCTTTTCTGAAAAGCAACAAATAATAATTGAGATGGTATTTAACAGGAAAATCGGTTTCGTTTCGATAGTAGATAATTGAAATTTTATAATAAATTATGTACTAACGACTACTGATAAATTTACCTTATATTGATGACAAAAATAACTGACTAGTGAGAACGAAGAAATTGTTTCCACCGCTTGAACTACTTGTAAAGATACCACTTGAGATGTATGATGTCTACGGATGAGGATTATTTACCGTACGACACTCACTCAGATATTTCTGGTTCGAAAACCACCGAAGGAATGATACGGAGCTATGTCATCGTTCTGCGACCTGCGCTATTCATCCCCTCCACATCGTTTTGGGAGGTTAACCGAGCGACCACGAGGGCGCTCTCTGCAAAGTGTTTTCATGCTTGATGTGGATTGATCAATTTTTCCTATTATACGGTCGAAAGATCCGAAAAGATCATAAGCTATGAGGAAATAAAATTCTTTATTGACCCCTATTAATTAGATGTATCATTATTCTTTGTCTCCTATGCTCGTCTTTCGTTCCTTTTTTCCCCTACTTTCCTGTCCTTTACAATTTAAAATTAGAAGGTAGCTAAAGAATTTTAAAAATTGATCAATAATTTTGTTCCCGTTCTTGTCGTTAAAAATATGTACCGATAAGAATTAATTTTGAGCAAAGATCGTTGTTTGATCATTTTTTTTGTAATATTACTTCCTGTTCTTCTTCTGTTACTTAAGTTAACGCTCAATTTTTTTTTACACATCTCTCTTTTTTATAACGCCGTAGTAAAGAAAATCGATTTAGTGACCAATTGTCATATTCTTTTTTTTCGTAATATCATCTGTTTCTGTGTTATGTTTCTCATTTGAACAAGATTTACACAAGTCGATTAAAAGTTCCTATTACGCGATCGAGCGAATCGAAAAGTCTTAATTGGATGTGGATTGGGGCTCGACGAACATCTTTCAATTCGACATATTATTATTGTCCCTTTCTAATTGCCATATGATATAATCCATTTCGAATAACTGCGTATTGCGAAGGCGGCTTCTGCTTCAATTTTATCGATCGCTCCCTACGAAGGATTAATATTAAATTAAAAGAAATTATTTTTGTTGTTGACACTACCTCATAATAAAAATATCTCATGAACGTTATTATACACATTTTCGATTTCCGTCAGTCAAAATCAGACAAACGTGTTTCCTACGCAAAAAATTCTTTTCATACTTCTTTTGGTCGTATTAATAATTATATCATGAGTGAATTCACCGGCATGAGAAGTATTTGCTTCTTCATTGTGATCGTTAGATATACATTTCGAAGAAACCTTTGTTAAAAACAGATTCTTCATCTATCATGGAATAACAAGCATTCAACTTTCGAAGTTGTCGCGTGTTATCATCGAAGGCGTTGTGCATTGACATTTTCAGTTTTTTGTTACAGTTCTTCGATAGTGATTTCACGCTTTATATTATAGCTCGCATTTAAAAATAGGAACAAAAAAAATATATATCTATATATTTTATGCGCGAACAATGAAATACATAATGTCGATTGGCGGTATTCTGTTATCTAAAATTATCAACAGCTTCCAAAACATTTTTAATGCTTCTTAGCGATACTACGAATCAACGTGCTGGATTTGAAAGGAAGGCGTTTCCCTTTCAAACGCCGTCCTTGTCTTTACGTGATCCGCTGTATTGTGTTCTATCCCGTCTTAATTATGTGATCGAGATTAAGCAGAAAGCAATGTAACACGACTGATTTAATTCTTCCATATAAACGAGTACATTTTCCTAAAAATTCAATCCCTATTGGAGAATGTAAAACAATAATCTCGCTATATTTCTACTTATCCAATATTTCGTATTTTACGTTCCAGATCAATGGGTTCCTAAAAAAATAGTCCATTGCTATGGAAAATAAGTATCCGTGTTACTTTGTGATGAAGTTAATAGTTATTAAATGATGAATCTAAATAGACGACTGAATTATACAATTAATGATATCTTCCATTGGTCTGTTTGGTTTCATGAGAAGAAGACATGAAAAAATAGTCTCCTTGCTATCGAAATAAGACAGGAGTCGTACGTATACACGTCCACAGGATCGCGCACTTAATCCCTCCTACTTGAAATGGCAGAGGTAAGCGCGCAATAGAGCACCCGCAGATGGAGAGAGATAATAACGAGTGGTTTAAAACGAAGCGAGTTGACGATAAGTATGGGAGAACGTATTACGTACATCCACTTCCATGAAATCCCTATCAAAATGTATCAACAGGGTAATTCGCGCTACGCAGCAACTACTTCCTCCAAATTTCAATATTAACGTAAAATTTAAATGTAGAACACTTCTCAACACTTCTCCTTCCTTAATTATATCGAATGGTTACTTAAGTTAAATCGATGGAATAAGGATGACGCGAACGTGGACTTTCTGTTTCACGCATAATTTAAGAGTACTCCCCTGCTAACGTTATTACTTCCAGAAACCGTTTATCCCTTGATCGTCCGTGTATGTGAAATTAATTTGTACGATAAATCACCCTCAGATTCATTTCCATTCCCCTTTGACCGGTGCCACCGTGGAACGTCCGACGGCCTTTCGACGAATTTTTTTCAGCACGATCGCATACATCCAACAGCTAAATCCGTTCACGTTTGAACCCTTTTATAAAAGTAAATTACATTTCCTCCTACCACCCTTTCAAGCTTTATAAAACAGCGTCACTCTGGTCTTTCCAAACTTCGTCGTCAAGCATAAATGTTTTACCTTCCTCTTGCTCTTCCTAGGTATTCTCAATCAAATAATGAACACAGTATGAGATCACATAAAGACGAGGACGGTGCTTGAAAAAAAATCGATAACTTATAGTACAGCGGAGAAGTACTAAAAATGATTTAAAAATCGTTGATAATCTTAGATAATACAATTCCGCCGACCGATACTATATAATTCATAGTCCGCGCATAAGATATAAGCATACGTATTTTTCTTTCTGCCTTTTTTTTATATTCGAGCTACAATTTAGAGCGTCATCACCGCCGATGGGTTTCTCCAAAACCCTGTGAATGATAAAGCATAATTGGATCCTCATACCGACCAATTCGCCCATGATATAATCTACATTGTGACAAGAAGAAATCGGAAAAAAATGTAATTTTTGCACGAACAACCCTATTAGAAGCGATTCAGTAATGTGTATATTAACGCGCATAGGATATATGGATTATGAGAAATTATCAAGAAAAAAACTAATTCCTTTTCGTTCAATATTAATATTTGGTACAGAGCAATCAGTAAATACGAGGCAGAAGCGTCTGTTGCAAGACGTAGTCACGCAATGTGGATCATTTCGTACGAGTTATTTCAAAAGGTAGTAACGAAAAAATAATAACTCATCGCATTAAAAGGGATTGATCGAGAAATTCGTTTTTCCCGAACTCATATCCTTTTCGGCCTCTTCGGATCTTTCCAATAGGTAATAGGAAATGTTGACTGACCTTCGAATGAAATACGTAAAACAAAAAAATCGATAATATGAAAATAAAATGAATACGAGAAAAGATTTTCTTTGAATTCCCACGTTTTATTATTACGCAATAACGCAGTAATAAAAATTCAATGTTAATCGCATACTGCTCTGTATTATGATATATATATTATGAAGATGAGCTATACATTAAGCAAACGTAGCATTTGTAGACAAATGTAGTATTACAGTTAACCGAAATGATCTTCCATATAATCCTTATTTAAGGAGTATATATTGCTATGTACTTTATTTAATAAGAAAATGTTCTTTACTACTTCGATATATTACGATGAATTCAAATTCACAAAAAATGTATTTTGAAGTACCTTTTCTTTGAAGAAATTAATTTGTAAAAAGAAATCGGCCTCTTTTGTTTCCATTTAAAGTTCTTCGACGGACATATATCTATTTAGCGAAATTATAATCTCATCTAGTTTCCAATAAATGATCAATATATCAATCAAGCATACGAAAAAGTGATTATCCATTATCTTACCAACCTTTATAGCAACATCAGGTTGCAGAACATCAACATCGGAAGATTTAAGAGCATTTAATCTACGAGCAGTCGCTAACAATGTTCATTCTTTTGTTAGATTTTCCAACTGCTTCTTGAACCACTCTTCTGTTGTCACAATCCAATGTTCTATATTATAAAAGATGAAATTCGTATGGAAGATTAAATGAGATACTTGACAAGATACTTATATCTGATCTCTTCATACGTGTACGAAGAACAGGAAGTGCCAATGTAATTATGTTTCACTTCTGATATCTAATTATCATGTTAAGTGTAGTTGAAATGCTTATCCTCTTTGCAAGTGATTAGAACTCAGATATCGATTCCTAATCCCTAATTCTGCTCTTCCTGTATACTTCTAGGATATTGGAACTGCTTTCTAGTCTAATCTTTTCTATCGCTGAAATAATTGAAAATTCATAGATTAGTTAAGACTTCGGATAGACGTTCAATTGTTCCTTTAAATTCTAAAGTCAACGAATGGTTACGCCCTTCTAACCGACATAAAGTACCTTCTCCTAGAAGCAACAAAGTAATAATTAGGATGGTATTGATCATGAAAATCGGATTCTTTTTCATAATAAACAATTGAAATTTTATAATAATTTATATACTAATGACTACTGATAAATGTACCTCACGTGGATAGCATAAACAAAAGATTGGCGAGAGAAAGAGATTGTTTGTAACGTTTGCCCTGCTTGGAACATTATTCAGCGCTTACTTGTGTATTACAAAAGAAAAAATAGTTGAAAGAGTGACTTCTACAAGCGACATTTTTCCCCAAATCGTCAGGTTGGAAGAACCACCTGATTACCGAGACGAAGCTCCTTGGAAAGAGCTAAGACAATCTACACAGGTTAATCTATACCACGTATTACACAATATAAAGAGACGAAATGTCATGGGGATCGGAAGAAAATAAATTTCTCAATTTCGCGGTATTCATTGGACTAGTTTCCTCTTTTCCTTTCCTTCTTTTCTCCTCTTTTCGCACTTCTTTTCTTGACAATTTACAATTAGAAATTAACTAAAGAAATTTTGATAGTTGGACATTAATATTTTTTCTCTTTTCATCGTTAAATTATTTATCAATAAGTACTAACTTCCATCAAGAAATATTGCTTGAAAATTTGTTTCGTAATATTCGCTTCTATTCTCCTTCTATTATTTAAGTTAACGGACGTCTCTCTTTCTTTATTACACAGTAAGAAAGAATATGAATTCAGAGAAAATCATTCGTTATGTTTATTTTCGTTTTTTCCATCTTGCCTATTTCATTTGAATTCGCTTCACGCAAGTGAATCAATACTTCCTATTCCGCGTTCGAAAGAGCCGAAAGTTCCGCGAATGGGTATAAGTGGAGGGAAACGAATATGTTGACCAATCCCTTTGAAATCGGCGTACTATTATTTCTTCCCGACAACTACGCTATGAAATAATCCACATTGCGTGACAGCATATTATAAAAACGCTTCTGCTTCGTTTTATTGATCTCTCCCTATCAAGGATTAATATTAATTAAAAAGGAATTAATTTTGTTGTTGACACTTTGTCATAATAAAAATATCTCGTGAACCTTAGTATACCTGTTTTTAATCTCATCTGCCAAACGTCGACGAAAAATGTTGTCGAAAAAAGGCAAACAATACTCTTTTGCCGTTTTCTTGTTGCTATAACAAAAATTGCATAATAAGTGATCAGCATAAGAAGTATCCCATTGTTCTATAAAATGTCCAGTTCTTTGTTCCTGTTAATCAGCAGTGACATGATTCTTTATGTTATAGGAGGAACTTAAAGAAAGGAAAAGGAAAAATATATCCATCTAACTTATGCAAGGAGTGCACACATTGAATTATAAGTTACCTGTCGGTGATATTGTATTATCTAAAATTATCAAAGTCTTTTATAAGTTTTCTGGTGCTTCTAGGGAATACTATAAAATAACGCGCTGGAATTGTTACAAAGGCATTTCCTTTTAAAACATCTTACTTGTATCTAACATAAGCATAATACCTCGTTCTATACCGCGTTCGTCGGATGATAGATATTATCCGGAAAGAGAAAAAAGAAGACAGTAGGTATAATGGCCATAACGACGGACCTCCTCGAAACCGATATAGTACTGTTTTATTCAGCCACCTCCGAATGGTGGTACGAGGCTAGGGAATATATCCCTTCAAAGGGTCCAAGCGTAAGCAGGTTCGGCAAGACTATATAATCGATTGCGTTAGGGGTGGTTGGTCAAAGGGATGTCGGACGGTGTAAGCGGATGGTGGATCAACGTTGAATTTGTGCTCTAACGAGGGAATATTCCTTCGTAGAAAAGATTTCGTCGCAGAATCTTTTTCGAGTCCATATTTTTCCCCTCCGAAGAATTAAATGCAGTCGAGAAAGAAAAATAAGGTTCAATAATTTCGTTGACCGTGTTCTTGGTTATCGAACTAATGTTAATTTTGATTGCATTTAGTATCAAAAATTATATATGTACCTTAATATGTGTCGCAATACGGTGAATGGGATTGGGAACGATAAGGAAAGGAGAGGTGTGTTAATCGATGTCGAAGAAGAAGAGGAAGGAAAAGGAGATACGGAAGATGAAGAAGTGCGAGGTAAGGCTAGTGATTATGAATCCATCATCGTTTACGATTCATTCGACGATAGATATTATCTCGACGATGATCATTCCACAAACAAATTTAATTCTAATAAAAACGATGTTGGTCTCTGGCCTATCATTGATTTTGCAAATCTTTACTTGATTTCGAAAATTTTTAACACGGTGTATCGTAAGAACGAAGTTGAATGAATCATCGAGAACTATTGGGAATAATAATAATAATATGCAAATAACAGTAATAAATATGGAGGATAGAAAGGAAGTGATAAAGGTTTAATAATGGGCTGAAGAATGAGCTCGGAAAAAGTCGAAACGAAACTAATGTAGGTTTACCTTTCAAAATGATTAAATCTTTAAGGACGACCAAAGGATTTACCGATTTTCCATATAACAATGAATGCTTTGAAATCGCACGAGAAATGTTAATTCCACGTTTACGTCACCTTGTCATCCTGATTTCATCAAATTAAATTAAGTAATCATTCAATCAAATAAAAAATAGAAGAAATGTTGAATTCATTTTCAAAATTGTATGTCATAATATTCGCATTGTGTACCTGAAAATTATTCATAATATTTAATTTACGTTTGAAAGTAACGGAATTTCAACTAATTATTTGCTGCATAGCGCGAAATCTCTCGTTAGCACGTTCTGGTAGGCATTTAATGAAAATGGATGTGCTTATTACGAGTTTCCCTACGTATCGTCATCCATCTTCGTATTATACGATACGTTCTTATTTCCCTCCATCTGTGAGTGGTTTTGGCTTCGTGGGTCAGTTCGTGTGCACAGGAATTAGTGTGCAGTCCACTGTGGATGCGAGCGTACATCTCCTATCTGATTTTGAAAACATGAAAAGTATTTTTTCATTTGTTCTTCCCTTATCGAACCGTACGGACAATTGGATAATATGATTAGCTGTATAACTCAATTATCTCTTCAAATCCATCATTTCATTACCTTCTATCGAACTCAGTGCATTCGTCAGGGTCAGTGCTTTCTAGACACCCAGTCCTATAAGACATAATTATTAACAGAGTGAGATGAAACTATTTTCGCTACTCCTTCGTAAGTTTATTGCATTTTGTTTAAAACTAGATTAGCGATAAATTTATATATTTTTTCTCATATGTACTACGTGCATGGAATCTTCTTTACTCTTATAACTATACCGGTTCGGTTGCCAATACGTATCCCTCAATGAGAAATCGTTTCTCCTTTCGTCTCGTTGTACTTTCGTTCCCATTGAAGCACGTATCTCTATTCTAATCGACTAACTGATCGACAAGTAAGCACTTGTACTATTATCAGCCAAGAAAATCAACCAATTTGTCGGACTCGTCGACAGGTATTATCATAAGGTTAGCAAACACGGAATAATATCATGGAATAGCCAACAGCTGTGCAACAGGTGGCCGTATATACGATTAACTCGTATACGATTAACTCGTATAAATGTCTAAACAAAAATATCCTAATTCCGATAACTTTTGATAATTTCAAAAATTTGATAATTTTTTAAATCCTCCCATCGGATGTAAATTTGTAGGAAAATGTAAACGTTCCTACCTAAGAACTAAATCAGTGACGCGGTACACAGCTCTGTAAAAGAACTAACAGGACAATAAAGTTTTGCATCCAAGTAGATAACTAAATTATAGAGGTAATCTTGTTATCCAAATGCCTGCTTGGTTCGATAAGGGCAAAAACAAATGAAAAAGTACCTGTCCTATTTTCGAGATACGAGAGGAGTGATACGCGCACGCGCTCTTAGGATGGCACACTCATCCTCATAACTTGAATAAGCTTACGCACGCGTAAAGCTATACCAACAGATGAAGGGAAAAGGGAATAATACGTTCAATATGAAAGGTCATGGCGTTAATTACAGAGAAACGTATTACGCACCCGCAGATCATGATACCTCGGATCGATCGTTAAGAAGAGAATTCGAGCAGACCAGCAAATTAATTCGTCCAAATCTCCATATTACTCCATACATGTAGATTAAATATTATAAATATTTCTTAGGTACGTGTCGCGAATATTACGATAACCAATTTGGAACATTGAATTAAACGTTTCCTCCTTTTTTAATTATATAAAACAATTGTTTAACCTGACTATGAGAATCAGTTTAATAATTAGTTTAATGAACAGTTTAAATAATTATTTAAACTGGTATAACGATGACGTGGTGACGTAAGCGTACACTGAATATTCGGCGAATAATTTAAAAGTGTTCCCTGGCTAACACTGTCATCCCGAAGAAGGGTGAATCCTTTGATCGTACATGCAGATTTAATCATTTTCGAAGATAAACCTGTCTGAGTACCATTTCAATTTCTCTTTAATCCAGATTCCGTTTGCAACGTCGAACAGCCCTTCGATAAGTCTATCTCGACACACTCGATTTTATCCTCTAGCTAAAGCCGCTTATCTTTGGATCCTTTCAATGAGATACAGTCCATCTCCTCGTACCGCCACTCGAATGTAGTTTTGTAAAACGCAGCAATTTAAGACTCGTCAAGGCACGTCGTCACTGCCATGATAATTATCGTCTTCTTCTTCCTTTTCCCGGGTATTCTCCGTCACATAATGAACACGATATATAACATGTTATTACGGATCACTTAAAGAAAAGAAGGAGGTTTAAAAGCGAAATGCCTTGCTTTTAGATGCAGCATATTGATTTATAGACCTCCACGAAGCAATAAAAAGGTTTTGGAGGACGTTGATAATATAATACAATCGATCGATAACATGTTACTCGATGTTTGTTCTCCACACATGAGATATATGGATGTGTATTTCCTTTTCCTTTTCTTGAATTCCTCCTGTAACATGAAGCATCATGTCACTGCCGATGAACTGTAACAAAAATTGAAACTTTTTAAGAACAATGGGATTCTTCTCATGCTGATCATCTCGTTTATTATGCAATTTTTATTATGGCATCAAGTTATAGGAAAAAAAATTTTTTCTTGCATAGACATTTTCCGCCGACGTTGGATAAATTAAAAATGTGTATAATAACGTTCACAAGATATTTTTATTACGAGAGTGTATCAAGAAATAAATTAATTTCTTTCTATTCAATATTAATCCTTGGGACGGGGCGATCAATAAACGTGAAGTAGGAGCTTAGGGTTTATTTCCATTACTAGGATTTATCTCCATATGTATTTGTGCAATATGGATTATTTCGTACGGTAGTGAAAAAGATGCTGTAGTAATATGTCAAATTAAAAGGGATTTGTCGAGAAACTCGTTTCCCCTCACTCATATCCTCTTCGGCCTTTTCGCCTCGGCCGACCGTGTAATGAAAAATTTGGATTTACCTGCATAAATCGTATTCAAATGCGTAAAACGTGAAACAGAAATGCGAGATACTTAAAGTAGCAGAAGATGATATTACGAAAGAAAACTAAATCTGAGGAATGATTTTATCTGAATCCATATCTTTGCTAATGGGTAATAAAGAAAGAGAGATGCTTGTTAACTGAAGTAACAGAAAAAGAATAGATGCTAATATTCCAAAAAAAGACGTCGAACAATATTCTTTGCTCGAAATTAATTCTTATTGATATATACATTTAACCACAAGAACGGGAAGAAAATTATTTGCCAATTTTTTAAAATCTTTAGTAGATTTCTAGTTTCAATTTGTAAACTGTAGTAGGGAAAGAGAAGAAGCGAAAGAAGTGCATTGAAAAAAAGGATGATGATACATCCGATTATTAGACATCAATAGAGATTTCTATTTCCTCGCACCTTACGAGCTTTCGGGATCTTTCGATCGTGTAATAGGAAATATTGATTATTCTACGTGGAACGTAAAACTCTTTGCAGAGAGCGCCATTTTGGACGCTTTTTAACTTCCCTAAGCGACGTGCGGCAGACGAATTCCACCTGTCAGAGAACCACGATAAAGTTGTAGGTCTATCCTTCGGTAGATGTGTGACTAGTTATACGCGAGCGGGTGTAGTGCAATGAATATTCCCTATGTGTATGCATCCTACATCTCAAACGGTAGTTTTACAAGTAGTTCAAGCGGCGGAAACAATTTCTTCATTCTCACCAGTCTTTCGTTTCTGTTATCAATATAAGGTCAATTTTCAGTAGTCATTAGTATATTATTCATTATAAAATTTCAATTATACACTATGTAATATCATCCTAATAATTATTTGTTGCTTCTCGGAGATGGTAGTTTATATCACTTAAAAGAGCGTAACCCGATTTATCCTTGATAACTACGCAATTTAGATGAACAGTTGAATGTCTCTCGTAAGTCTTAACTAATCTACGAATTTTGGCTTATTTTAGAGATATACAAAACTAATTAAAGGCGTAGGCAGTTCCAATACCCAGGAAGTATTGCAAAGGACCTGAATCGACCGATATCCGGATTGTAATTCCAAAGAAGATACGAGAATTTTAACTACGCTCAACTTGACACTTAAATATGAGACATCCAAAGAGAAACATATTTACCTGGTCTTCCTGTTCTTCTGTACATCCGATAACAAGTCCTACATGGATAATACAAACGTCAGACCATCAACCAGATCAAGGTATGAAAACATTCTCCTTTTTAGTCTTATATTTAAACGGTAAATCAATCAATGCTGTATTTATGGAATGGTAAGATATTTTGGAGACAAGGTATAAATTTTTTATTCTAATTTGTAATGTGGAGTATAAGATACATTTTTGGTGAATTTGAATTCGTCGTAATATATCGAAGTAGTAAAGAACATTTTTTTATAAATTCAAGTACATAGCAATATATACTCCTTAAATACGAATGATATGGAAGTTTATTTTGGTTAACTGTAATACTAAATTTGTGTACACTTCCTACGTTTGCTTAATGTGCAGCTCATCTTCATTATATATATCATAATACACAGCAGTATGCGATTAACATATTACACCATTATTTCGCAATGATAAGACTTGGGAATTCAGAGAAATTCTTTTCTTATATTTATTTTATTTTCGTAATAGCAATTTTTTTCTTTTACGTATTTCATTCGAAGGTAAATCAACATTTCCAATTAAACGGTCGAAAGAATCGAATAGACCGAAAAGTATATGAGTTCGAGAAAATCGAACTTCTCGATCAATCCTTTCTAATGCGACGAGTTCTTATTTTCTCGTTACTACCTTATGAAATAACCCAAATATAATGATCCACATTGCCTAACTACATATTACAATACACGTTTCTGCTTCCTATTTAATGATTGCTCTGTACCAAAGATTAACATTGAATGAAAAAGAAGTAATTTTTTTCTTGGTAATTTCTTATGATACATATATCTTATGGGCGTTAATATACACATTACTGATACGCTTCTAAGATTATATCATGGGCAAATTGATCAGTATAAGTATCTAATCGTGCTTTAACATTTTCAGGTTTTTGAAGCAACCCATCGGCGGCGAATACGCTCTAAATGGTAGCTGATAATCGTATCATCGAATTGTCTGCTTTGTTTCACTGGAGAAAAACTAACGAAAAAAGACCTTTTTCGTTTTCGAAATAAGAGAGAAGATGTACGCAACATGCATGCAATATCGCGCCCTCGATCCCGCCAACTTGAACTACCGCACATGTAGGGAGAGAGGTAATAAATAATAGATTAATATGATAAGGCTGGACGATATGTACGAGGGAATGTATTACGTCCGTGCAGATCATTAAATCCCGATCAATACCAGTTAACAAGCTAATTCGTAGACATAGGAGATCATATATTTTTGTCAAATATCAAAATGTCGTCCTTTATAATGCCTTACGATGTCTGTGATAAATGTTGAAGCTATTTTCTTCCAACACTATCATTCGTCTCATTATGTATGAGATCTCTTCGTTTTCTCGTTGGATGACATCACTATCACTGCTATCTCCCCGATTAATATTTATTTCTTCTAACGTATCCGTATAAATGTGTATACCTGTAATTCCCCTTCGGCATTACATATGACTCGAAACTCTTGTTTGTAAATTTTGCCATGCTCAACGAAAAAGAAATAAGTAAGTAAACGGTATGGTAGTCTCAAATTGTAGATTAGGAAATAACGAAGCGATATATACAAACTGAATATTACTATTCTGATTTCCTGAATTATTAGTCGAGGGATCTATCTGTACTACACGATGTTTCAATACCAAGTGAGTTCAGCTTTGAAAATCTCTTAATCCCAGTTTTATCAATACTTGTTTACTTCATCAAATGTCAGCATATTTAACGAGGTCTACTCGCATACCATTGCAAACAAGTCCATCTTATGACTCTCTTTAATCGGTTTAGAGACGCCCTAAGATCGTTCAGAACCCATTTCTTTTCCGTAAAACTGATATTCAGTTCATGTATCTTAGTAATTAGACCATTTCTTGATTTGCTTTCTTTTGCCATTTCAATAGAAAAATCCAGAGAAACATGCATGTCTCAAAAAATTGGGATGCAATCACTCGATCATCTCAAATAACTCACAAACTCTGTAGTTCTTTCGAAGGGGAAATACGTGAAAGAGGAGAAGTTGATATTGGCAAACGAAGAAATATGACGTATGATTTTTTTGAGGACATTTTTTTGTATTATTTTTTTGAATACATATTTTTATTATATAATATAATTGTAAAATAACGGAAATAAATTCTTCGATAACTTAAGATATATATTTGTTTACAAAAAAAGAGGATAATATTTGGAGAAAATGTTTTTTTTCATCGAATGATTTTACAAAAAGAATTACATAGTAAGAAAATTGTAATATCATTAATATTTGGTAATATTAGAAAACTGTTTTTAAGTATAACTTGGAATAAGAAAAAAAGAAACAATTCAAATTTCGTATAGGAACTAACGAATAATTTTATAGCGATCAATTCAATGTAATGTTAATAATTACAATAATTGCAATTAATCGAAGAAATTATTTACCGTTATAGCTATAAACTGTTCTAGTTATATACCGTTCTAGATATAAAATCAAGGAAGCTTGACCTCTTATGGAAGGACTCGTTCAATTTGGGGAGTAGTCATTATTTGTAGATTTGTTACGACTCACGATAGATATTCAATTGTTCATGTAAATTATATAGATATCAAAGATAAATCGGGTTGCGGACTTTTAAATAATATAAAGAACCGTTTCTGAAAAGCAACAAATAATAATTGAGATGGTATTTAACAGGAAAATAAGTTTCCTTTCGAGAGTATATAATTAAAATTTTATAATAAATTATGTACTAATGATTACTGATAAATTTACCTTATAAATAACTGAGTAGTAAGATCGAAGGAATTCTTTCCATCGCTTGAACTACTTGTAAAGATGCCAATTGAGATGTATGAGGTATAGAGATAGCGATTATTTACTGTACGAGACTCACTCACATATTTCTGGTTCGAAAACCACCGAAGGAATAATACGGAGCTATGTCATCTTTCTTCGACCTGCGCTATTCATCCCCTGCACATCGTTTTGGGAGATTGACCGAGTGACCACGAGGGCGCTCTCTGCAGTATTATCAAGCTTGATGTAGATTGATCAATTTTTCCTATTATACGATCGAAAGATCCGAAAAGATCATAAACTATGAGGAAATAAAATTCTTTATTGACCCCTATTAATTAGATGTATCATTATTCTTTGTCTCCTATGCTCGTCTTTCGTTCCTTTTTTCCCCTACTTTCCTGTCCTTTACAATTTAAAATTAGAAGGTAGCTAAAGAATTTTAAAAATTGATCAATAATTTTGTTCCCGTTCTTGTCGTTAAAAATATGTACCGATAAGAATTAATTTTGAGCAAAGATCGTTGTTTGATCATTTTTTTTGTAATATTACTTCCTGTTCTTCTTCTGTTACTTAAGTTAACGCTCAATTTTTTTTTATACATCTCTCTTTTTTATAACGCCGTAGTAAAGAAAATCGATTTAGTGACCAATTGTCATATTCTTTTTTTTCGTAATATCATCTGTTTCTGTGTTATGTTTCTCATTTGAACAAGATTTACACAAGTCGATTAAAAGTTCCTATTACGCGATCGAGCGAATCGAAAAGTCTTAATTGGATGTGGATTGGGGCTCGACGAACATCTTTCAATTCGACATATTATTATTGTCCCTTTCTAATTGCCATATGATATAATCCATTTCGAATAACTGCGTATTGCGAAGGCGGCTTCTGCTTCAATTTTATCGATCGCTCCCTACGAAGGATTAATATTAAATTAAAAGAAATTATTTTTGTTGTTGACACTACCTCATAATAAAAATATCTTATGAACGTTATTATACACATTTTCGATTTCCGTCAGTCAAAATCAGACAAACGTGTTTCCCACGCAAAAAATTCTTTTCATACTTCTTTTGGTCGTATTAATAATTATATCATGAGTGAATTCATCGGCATGAGAAGTATTTGCTTCTTCATTGTGATCGTTAGATATACATTTCGAAGAAACCTTTGTTAAAAACAGATTCTTCATCTATCATGGAATAACAAGCATTCAACCTTCGAAGTTGTCGCGTGTTATCATCGAAGGCGTTGTGCATTGACATTTTCAGTTTTTTGTTACAGTTCTTCGATAGTGATTTCACGCTTTATATTATAGCTCGCATTTAAAAATAGGAACAAAAAATATATATATCTATATATCTTATGCGCGAACAATGAAATACATAATGTCGATCGGCGGTATTCTGTTATCTTAAATTATCAACGGCTTTCAAAACATTTTTAATGCTTCTTAACGATACTAATGATCAACGTGCTGGGTTTGAAAGGAAGTCGTTTCCCTTTCAAACACCGTCCCTGTCTTTACGTGATCCGTAGTATTGCTTTCCATCCGGTTTTCATTATTTGATCGTGATTAACCAGTATGAGGAAGAGGAAGAAGAGGAAACGTTTATATTGGCGGTGACGACGAAACATGCGAGATTAAGATCGGCGCTGTTTTACAAAGCTTCATTCTAGTGCTAGACGGGGAAACCGATTATACCTTTTCCAAAGGATTGAAACGTGGACAGCTACAGATAGAAGATACATGCGATTATTTCCAAAATGTACGAGAAATAGAAAGTCCACGTTTACGTTATCCTTATTCCATTAATTTAAATTATGTAATCATTCGATATAATTAAAAAAGAACAAATGTTGTATTCTACATTTCAAATTGTTTGTCAGAATATTCGCGACATGTGCTTAAAAAATATTAGAAATTCGTGCGATCTTCATAAATATTGGAAATTGCAGGAAGTTATGTGCTGCGTAACACGAATTCCCTTGCCAATACGTTTCGACAGGCATTTAATGAGAATGCAGGAGCGTATCACGTTCTTGCATATATGTCATCAAGTACAACAATAGTAGACAATTTATTATTAACTCTTTCCATGTACGCGTACTCTTGTGCTGCTTTTATGCGACATTTGAAATGGGCAGAAACGAGTGCGAGATCTTGTATGTATGTTGCGTAGACCTTCTCTCTTATTTCGAAAATAAAAAATGACTTTTTTCATTAGTTTCCCTCTCGTGAAACAAAGCAGACCATTCGATAATACGATTAGCAATATAATTCAATTAACTATGTAGCTGTACCATTTAATCATTCGGTTAAATCTTTTGCGATGTAACACGACTGATTTAATTCTTCTACATAAACGAGTACATTTTCTTAAAAATTCAATCCCTATTGGAGAATGTAAAACAATAATCTCGCTAAACTTCTACTTATCCAATATTTCGTCTATTACGATCCAAATCAGTGAGTCCATTGCTCTGGAAAATAGTCCATTGCTCTGGAAAATAAGTAACCGTGTTACTTTGTGATGAAGTTAATAGTTATCACATAGACGATTGAATTATACAGTTAATGATATCCTTCAATGGTCTGTTTGGTATGATGAGAAGAAAACAAATGAAAGAATACTTTCTTTCTAATCAAAACAAGACAAGAGTCGTACGTATACACGTCCACAGGACCGCGCACGCAATCTCGCCTACTTGAACTGGCACAGGTAAGCGCCCAACAGAGCACCCGCAGGTGGAGAGAGATAATAACGAGGGATTTAAAATGATACCACTTATTACAAAGGCACTTCCTTTTAAAACATCTTCCTTGTATCTAACATAAGCATAATACCTCGTTCTATACAGCGTTCGTCGGATGATCGATATTATCCGGAAAGAGAAAAAAGAAGACAGTAGGAATAATGGCCATAACGACGGACCTCCTCGAAACCGATATAGTACTGTTTTATTCAGCTACCTTCGAATGGTGGTACGAGGCTAGAGAATATATCCCTTCAAAGGGTCCATGCGTAAGCTGGTTCGGTAAGACTATATAATCGATTGCGTTAGGGGTGGTTGATCAAAGGGATATCGGACGGTGTAAGCGGATTGTAGATCAAAGTTGAATTTTTGCTCTAATGAGGGAATATTTCTCCGTAGAAAAGATTTCATCGCAGAATCTTTTTCGAGACCATCTTTTTCCCCTCTCCAGAAGATTCAACGCAGTCGAGAAAAAAAAATAAGGATCAATAATTTCGTTGATCGCGTTCTTGGATATCGAACTAATGTTAATTTGGATTGCATTTAGTATTAAAAATTATATATGTATCTTAATATGTATTGCAATACGGTGAGTGGGATTGGGAACGATAAGGAAAGGAGAGGTCTGTTAATCGATGTTGAAGAAGAAGAGGAAGAAAAAAGAGATACGGAAGATGAAGAAGTGCAAGGTTAGGCTAAAGATTATGAATCCATAATCGTTTACGATTCATTCAATGATAGATATTATCTCGACGATGATCATTCCACAAACAAATTTAATTCTAATCAAACTGATGTTGGTCTCTGGCCTATCATTGATTTTGCAAATCTTTACTTGATTTCGAAAATTTTTAACACGGTGTATCGTAAAAACGAAGTTGAATGAATCATCGAGAATTATCGGGAATAATAATATTAATATGCAAATAACAGTAATAAATATCGAGGATAGAAAGGAAGTGATAAAGGTTTAATAATAGGCTGGAGAATGAGCTCGGAAAAAGTCCAAATGAAACTAATGTAGGTTTAACTTTCAAAATGATTAAATCTTTAAGGACGACCAAAGTGTTTACCGATTTTCCATATAACAATGAATACTTTGAAATCGCACGAGAAGTGTTAATTCCACGTTTACGTCACCTTGTCATCCTGATTTCATCAAATTAAATTAAGTAATCATTCAATCAAATAAAAAATAGAAGAAATGTTGAATTCATTTTCAAAATTGTATGGCATAATATTCACATTGTGTACCTGAAAATTATTCATAATATTTAATTTACGTATTAAAGTAACGTAATTTCAACTAACCATTTGCTGCATATCGCGAAATCTCTTTTTAGCACGTTCTGATAGGAATTTAATGAAAATGGATGTGCTTATTACGAGTTTCCCTACATATCGTCATCCATCTTCGTATTATACGATTCGGTCTTATTTCCCTCCATCTGTGAGTGCTTTTGGCTTCGTGTGTCAGTTCGTGTGGCCAGGAATGTGTGTGCGGTTCTCTGGGGATGCGAGCGTACATCTCCTATTTGATTTAGAAAACATGAAAAGTATTTTTTCATTTGTTCTCCCCTTATCCAACCATACTGACAATTGGATAATATGATTAGCTGTATAACTCAATTATCTGTTTAAATCCATCATTTAATTATCTGCACATTTAATTAAGTCTTCTGCATATCTATATACCACGACTCTCTCAGTTCTTTCATCCGAACGACTGCATTTTCCTAAAAATTTACCTCCTATTGGAGAACGTAAATAAATGATCCTATTCTACTTCTTTTTATCAAATACCATATATTATGTTCTAAACTAGTTAGTTTCTTCGAAAATTTTATATTTCTGCAATCGTTTATTTCTTCTTACGTGTATCTGCGTATAGCAGTGATTTTAGTATATTTCTCGTAACATAATATTTGAATTTTCCGAATTTACTGTCGGAATGATTTAATTTCTCAATGAGCGCACATATAACGCCGACACAATACTATATTTACACAATACTTACACGTGTACTACGTTCATGGATGAAATCTTCTTTATTCTTATAACTATACCGGTTCGGTTGACCGTATGTATCCCTCAATGACAAATCGTTTCTCCGTTCGTCTCTTTGTACTTTCGTTCCCATTGAAGCACGTATCTCTATTCTAATCGAGTAACTGATCGACAAGCAAGCACTTCTACTATTATCAGCCAAGAAAATCAACCAATTTGTCGGACTGGTCGATAGGTAGTATCATAGGGTTAGCAAACACGGAATAATGGAATAGCCAACAGCTGTGCAACAGTTGGCCGTATATAGGATTATACGATTAGCTCGTATAAATGTCTAAACAAGAATATCCTAAATCCGATAACTCTAATTATACTTTCTTATCTGTTCAATATTATACAATGGTATACCGAAGAGAAATTGCACAATGTAAAATATAGTGTAAAGTAATCATAAAAAACTATACAACTTTCAACAGTATATTATAAAACAGTATATGGTAGTATATAACACGAGATGTTACAAAATGGTCTATAATGTCGCATCTCGAATATAACTCATAAATATGTATATAGAATTATGCGATTGTCTATAACATGGTAAATAAAGAAAAAAATCTTATGAAAATAAATTCTTGCATTAATATTAAGCGGTATAATATTCAAATATGCTTCATCTAATTGAGAGCATGATATCTACATTAATGTAAATGTTTTCCATTACCGTGATTAATTGGGAGCTTCTTTATTATTCTGCATCGTTCCTTTGTATAAACTTCTAGAAGTTTTCTCCATTCAGGACGACTCCATTCAGAATAATCGGCTTACTGAACTATTGCATTTAGGCAGTAAGCTCTCTAATTGGTGGTGCGTGCACTGTTTCCGCTCATTATTTTTCCTATATTAACGAGGCTATCATCCCTAGTAATGCCTTCGAAATGTTCACAATAATTTCGCATCGTTACTATCGTCAAGGGGGATTGTCTTTTAGGTTTTAATCTTCTTTTCTCTTTTTGATCCTCTTTTCTTCTTTTGATTCCACCTATTCCTTTCGATCATTTTACTTTGTAAAAATCTAATTTTACATATCTCCTTTTCTGGAGTTGAATCTTCCTTGATAGTTAATTATTCATATTTACATATTTTTCGTGAAGAAAAGTGTAGGCATCAATATTCGGATAATATATTCGGAAAATACAAATATCTATTACTAGAAATATAATATTTTGCTTGGAATTAATTAATAAAGAATACCGTACACGCAATACTGTATAACTGTAAGTATAATTTGATAATTTTTTAAATTCTCCAATCGGATGTAAATTTATAGGAAAATATAGACGTTCCTACGTAAGAACTTAATCAGTGACGCGGTACATAGCTCTATAAAAGAACTATCAGGACAATAAAATTTTGCATCCAAGTAGATAACTAAATTATACAGGTAATCTTCTTATCCAAATGCCTGCTTGGCTCGATAAGGGCAAAAACAAATGTAAAAGTACCTGTCCTATTTTCGAGATACGAGAGGAGTTATACGCGCACGCGCCTTTAGGATGGCACACACATCCTCATAACTTGAATAAGCTTACGCAAGCGTAAAGCTATACCAACGGATGAAGGGGAAAGAGAATAATGCGTTCAATATGAAAGGTCATGGCGTTAATTATAGAGAAACGTATTACTTACCCGCAGATCATGATACCTCGGATCGATCGTTAACAAGAGAATTCGAGCAAACCAGCAAATTAATTGGTCCAAATCTCCATATTACTGCAGATGTACATTAAATATTATAAATATTTCTTAGGTACGTGTCGCGAATATTACGATAACCAATTTGGAACATTGAACTAAACTAAACGTCCTTTTTTAATTATATAAAACAATTGTTTAACCTGACTATGAGAATCAGTTTAATAATTAGTTTAAAGAACAGTTTAAATAATTATTTAAACTGGTATAACGATGACGTGGTGACGTAAGCGTACACTGAATATTCGGCGCATAATTTAAAAGTGTTCCCTGGCTAACACTGTCATCCCGAAGAATGGTGAATCCTTTGATCGTACATGCAGATTTAATCATTTTCGAAGATAAACCTGTCTGAGTACCATTTCAATTTCTCTTTAATCCAGATTCCGTTTGCAACGTCGAACAGCCCTTCGATAAGTCTATCTCGACAAACTCGATTTTATCCTCTAGTTAAAGCCGCTTGTCTTTGGATCCTTTCAATGAGATATATTCCGTCTCCTCGTAACGTCACTCGAATGTAGTTTTATAAAACGCAGCAATTTGAGACTCGTCAAGGCACGTCGTCACCGTCATTATAATCTTCGTCTTCTTCTTCCTCTTCACGGGTATTCTCCATCACATAATGAACACGATATATAACATGTTATTACGGATCACTTAAAGAAAAGAAGGAGGTTTAAAAGCGAAATGCCTTGCTTTTAGATGCAGCATATTGATTTATAGACCTCCACGAAGCATTAAAAAAGTTTTGGAGGACGTTGATAATATAATACAATCGATCGATAACATGTTATTCGATGTTTGTTCTCCACACGTGAGGTATATTGATGTGTATTTCCTTTTCCTTTTCTTGAATTCGTCCTCTAACATGAAGCATCATGTCACTGCCGATGAACTGTAACAAAAACTGAAACTTTTTAAGAACAATGGGATTCTTCTTATGCTGATCATCTCGTTTATTATGCAATTTTTATTATGGCATCAAGTTATCGGAAAAAATTTTTTATTGCATAGACAACATTTTCCGCCGACGTCTGATAAATTAAAAATGTGTATAATAACGTTGACAAGATATTTTTATTACGAGAGTGTATCAAGAAATAAATTAATTTCTTTTTATTCAATATTAATGCTTGGGACGGAGCGATCAATAAACGTGAAGTAGGAGCGTTTATTTCCATATGTATTTGTGCAATATGGATTATTTCATACGGTAGTGAAAAAGATGCTGTAGTAATATGTCAAATTAAAAGAGATTTGTCGAGAAACTCGTTTCCCCTCACTCATATCCTTTTGGCCTTTTCGTCTCGTTCGACCGCGTAATGGGAAATTTGGATTTACCTCCATAAATCGTATTCAAATGCGTGAACCGTGAAATAGAAATGCGAAATGCTTAAAGTATCAGAAGATGATATTACGAAAGAAAAATAAATCTGACGAATGATTTTCTCTCAATCCATATCTTTGCTACTGAGTAATAAAGAAAGAGAGATGCTTGTTAACTTATGTAACAGCAAAAGAATAGAAGGTAATATTACGAAGAGAGGTGTCAAACAATATTCTTTGCTCGAAATTATTTCTTATTGATATATACTTTTAACGATAAGAACGGGAAGAAAATTATTTGCCAATTTTTAAAAATCTTTAGTAGGTTTCTAGTTTCAAATTGTAAACTGTAATAGGGAATTCATTACGAATCTTCCAAATGATATGAAACCCAAGTTGGCCAGAGAGACCCCTAATTATCCAGTGTATGGAGACTACATGCCGCCATTGCTAGGGCATTACTATAGCAACCATCGACTTTATCATTGGATGTTAATAAACGAGGTATGAAGAGATCTGATATAACTAACTGTGTCATGTATCTTATCTAATTTTTTATATTAATTTCATCTTTTATAATGTAGCATATTGCATAGTGAAAGTCGAAGAGTGATTCAAGAAGCAGTTTGCAAATCTAACCAAAGGAAGAACATTGCCAGCTATTGCCCATAAATTAAGTACTCTTTAGTCTTTTGATATCGATATATTGCAACATAATGTTACTTATATAGAAGTAGGTTTGATAATGAATAATCGCTATTTTACATGCTTGATTGATATATTCATGTATTGGAAACTAGATTGGATTACAATTTCGCTAAGTACATATATGTCCAAGAATTTTAAACAGAAATGAAGGAAGTTAATTTTTTTATAAAAATTAAGTTCTTCAAAGAAAATGTACATCGAAGAAAATTTTTTGTGAATTTAAATTCATCGGAATATATAGAATTAGTAAAGAACGAACATTTTTTTGTAAATTCAAATACCTAGTAGTATGTACTCCTTAAATACGGATTATACAGAAATTTTTTCCGGTTAATTGTGATACTACATTTGTATATACATACTATGTGTGCTGAATGTGTACCTCAACTTCATAATACTTATCATTATACACAGCAATATGCGATTAGCATTAAATGTAAGACTGAAAAGAAAAACGTCTTCTTGATTTAATTGGTTTGACGGTCGGTTATTTATACTGTCTATGTAGGACGTTATATCGGATGAGAATCGACAAAAGAACAAATTTACATATGTACCGCTTCGACAGTCACATATTTGATCATCACGCCAAGCGTACCTGAAATGGCGTGTATCTTCTTTGGATGTATTATAATTAAGATATCGGTCAATTCATCTTTGCAATAAATCTTTGCAATATGTTGTTAAGTAACGTGGATCATTTCATATGCGTTATTTCAAAAGGTAGTAATAAAAAAATAATAACTTGTCGAATTAAAAGAGATTGATCGAGAAATTCGTATCCCCTAACTCGCATCCTTTTCGGCCTTTTCGGCTCTTTCGACCACGTAATAGAATATGTTGACTGACTTTCAAATGAAATACATAAAAAGCAAAAAATAATACTACGAAAATAAAACAAATATGACAAAAGATTTTCTCAGAATTCCCACTTTTTATTATCGCACAATAAAGCAATAATAAAAATTTAATGTTAATCGCATACTGCAGTGTATTATCATATGTATTATGAAGTTGAGGGTCACATTAAACACACGTAGCATGTGTATACAAATGTTTGTATACAAATTACAGTTAATCGAAATAAACTTCTATATAATGCGTATTTAAGGAGTATACACTGCTACGTGCTTGAATTAATAAAAAATGTTTTTTATTAATTCGATACATTACAATGAACTAATATTCACAAAAAATTCACTTCAATGTACATTTTCCTTGAAGAAATTAATCTCTTAAAAAGAAAAGCGGCTACTTTCATTTCCGTTTAAAGTTCTTCGACGGACATAAATTTACTTAACAAAATTATAATCCAATCTAATTTCCAATAAATGAATATATCAATGAAGCATACGAAAAAGTGATTATCCATTATCAAACCAACCTCTATAGCAACATCAACTTGCAGTACATCACCATCGGAAGATTTAAGAGCATTTAATCTATGAGCAGTCGCTAACAATGTTCATTCTTTTGTTAGATTTTCCAACTGCTTCTTGAACCACTCTTCTGTTTTCACCATCCAACATGCAATATTATAAAAAAAGAAATTCCTATGGAAGATTCGAGAAGATACGTGACGAGTTACGTATATCTGATTTCTTCATATCTCGTTTATTAAAATCCAATATTAAAGTAAATGGTTGCTACAGTAACGCCCTAGCAATAGCAACAAGTTGTTTCCATACGCCGGATAATTAGGTGCCTCTCTCACCAACTTCGGATTCATATCACTTGGAAGATTTGTAATAAATTCGTGAGCAGCATCGGCTTCTTCCTTCGCATATACGATCTGATACATTAAATGACGGATGATATGAAACACAAAATTCTTTGAAACAACATTGAAATTTTTATTCATAGGTTATTATTCACCTCCTATCCTTCATCAAGTGTCTTGCTTTCCATATCTAATATTCTTTATTAGACTAGTTGAAAAATATATGGGTTCTTGATATATATGCACTAATACAATACCTTTAGGATAACTAAAGTTAAGAGATCTAATGTCCCACTTATCAATAGAAATACTCTAGTCGCCATCATAAAACCTGTGTAAAAATTCAATAAATTATTATGTTACATACACAGATTTTATATTCCATATCACATTTTAGAGAAAAAAATTTATATCTGATCTCTAAAATATCTTACCGTTCCGTAAACACAGCATTGATCGATTTACCATTTAAATATAAGACCAGAAAAGAGATAAATGATTTCATTTCCTAATCTGGTTAATGGTCGGACATTCCTTCTATGGAAGTAGAACGTATCTTCAGTTGTAAGGAAGAACAGGAAGTGCCGATATAAGTTTGTTTCATTTCGGATATCGAATGATTAATTATCATGATGAGCGTAGTTTAAATCCTTGTATCTTCTTTGGACGTAATTAGAATTCAGATATCACTCTATTCTGCTTCTCTCCAATACTTTTGGACTATTGGATAACGTTCAGTCTTAGATATCTCTAAAATAATTAAAAGTTTCTGAATTAGTTAAGACTTAGGACAGACGTTCAATTGTTCATTTAAATTGTGCAGTCATCAAAGGTAAACCAAGTTATGCCCTTTTAAGTGATATAAATTTCTTCCTTCAAGAATCAACGAAAAAGGAATTAGTGTGGCACTGGTCACGAAAATCAGTTTCATTTTCATAATATAGACTTGAAATTTTATAATAAATTGTATACTAATGATTACTGATATATATACTTTATGTCGTTATTATCGCTTGGACTGTTTGGAACTCTCCTTTGGGACGTATGAAGTACACAGGCGATTATTTAATGCTTACTTGATTATTACTTGTTCAAAAATTATTGAAAATATGACTTCTATCGGCGACATTCTTGCACAAATCGTAACATTAGAAGACCGAGCCATTTACCGAGGAAGAGCTCGGTGGGATGGATTAATACATTCGGCCGAGATTAATCGATACCACGTATTACACGATATATAGAGCCGAAATGACCTGGGAATTGGGAGGAAATAAATTTTTCCATTGTTTTCTATTAACTGGACAAGATATATACCTCTTTTAATTTCTGTTTATTTCTTTGTTTTCATTCTCGTATTCTTTTCAATTTCTAATTGGAAAATGACTAAAAAATTTTGATAACCGGCCATTATTATTTTTCTTGCTTTTATGGTTAAAAATATTTATCACTAAGTATTCATTTCGAGCAAGACATACTACGTGAAAATTTGTTTCGTAATAATATCTTTTATTCCTTTTCTATCATTTAGGTTAACAAGCATCACCCTTTCTTTATTGTGCATTAGCAAAGGGATATGGTTTCAGAGAAATTCTTTCTTATATTTATTTTCTTTAGTAATATTAGTTAAGATTATTTCCTTTTGCATAATTCATTTCAATACGCTTTACGAAAATCAATGGAAACTTCCTATTCCGCGGTCGAAAAAGCCGAAAAGGAAGATAAGAGTATGAGTGGGGGAAAAGAATTTGTCTATCAATCCCATCTAATTCGACATACTTTTTTCTTGTTAACTACGATATGAAATAATCCATATTGCATTACGGCATATTGCAACAAACGCTTTTGCTACGTTTTATTGATTGCTCCCTACAAAGGATTAATATTAAATGAAAAGAAATTAATTTTTTGGTGACAGTCCCTCCTAATAAACGTATCTCGTGAGCATTATTATTAACATTTATAATTTTCGTCTGTCAAACTTTGGCCAAAAATGTTTTTTACGCAAAAATATTTCTTTTCCGATCTTTTTTTTTCATTCGGTCCTTTAATATTTTCTGTTTTTCTTTACATTTGATAAACAGTGAAGTAAAGCTTCAAGTTACGGGACTAATTTTGAAAAATGAGCCAAAAAATGTTCCATATAACTTACGCATGGAGAGCACATTTCGATTTACACGTTATCGATCGGTGATACTGCATTATCTAAAGTTATGAACCTCTTGCAAAACTTTTCTAGTGCTACTAGGGAATACTACCAATCAACTTGTAGGAATAAATAGCATTTCCTTTTGAAACATCCACTTGTCTCTATCCAATTACCAAATCCAAATCCAAATCTATCCATTTACCTTGTTCTATACCGTGTTCGTGGGTGGTCGATAATAACTAGAAAGAGATACAGGAAGGCAAAGTTTATAATTGCCATTACGACGAACCTTCTCGTGATCGATATAGTTCTATTTTACTAACCTACATTCGAATGGCGGTGCGAGGCTAGGGTATATCCTTTTAAAGGATCCATCAGTAAGCCGCTTTAACAAGAGGATATAATGGATTGATGGCCGAAAGTTTATCGAGGGGTCGTTCGACGGCGTACGCGGATCGTGGTTCGAAGTAGAATATTTGCCCTTATGAGGGAATATCCTTCATAGAAAAGAATATTTCATCTCGGTATCTTTTTGGATTCAATCTTTTTCCATCCTCCAAGGAATTCAAGGCAGTCGAGGAGAGAAAATGAAGATCAATAATAACGTTGACAGCGTTCTTCAGTGGATATCGAATTAATCTTAATTTGGATTGCAATTAATATAAATATAAATATGTATATATATATATATATATATATATATATATATATATATATATATATATATATATATCATAATATTGATTTACATACCGTTGGTAAGATTTGGAACGATAAGGAAAATCTTATGATGATTAACAATGATTCCAAAAGGAAAAATTTGGGAATCAAAGCTGAAGATGAAGAGGAAGTAGAAGGAGTAACAGGAGATGAAGAAGTTGATGGGGACGGTAAATATTACGAGTTCACGCTCGTTTACGATTGAATCGACGTAAGATTTCATCTCGACTACGATAATTCCACAGGTGAATTTAATTCTAATCAAGCGGATGATGGTCTCTCGCCGATCATTGATTTTGCAATTCTCGATTTGAATTCAAATGTTCATAACGCGGTGTATCGTAAGGACGAAGTTGAATGGATCATCCTGATCTTGCGGGAATAATAATAATAATACGGAAATAACAGAGAATAATATCGACAAGAGAAACGAATAATAGTTTCGAAAGCTTATTCATGGATTCAGGAATGAGCTCAGAAGAAATCGAAATGAAACCAAGGTAGGTGTTCAACTTTCAAAATTATTGCTAAACTTTAAGGACGACCAAAGGATTTACCGATTTTTGATATAATAATGAATAAGTTTACATCGCACGAGAAATGTTAATTCCATGCTTTCGTCACCTTGCCATCTTGATTTCATCAGATTAAATTAAGTTTTTATTCGATTAAATTAAAAATAAAAGAAATGTTGAATTAATTTTCTAAATTGCATGTCATAATATTCACGTCGTCTACGTTAAAGGTATATTCATAATATTTCATTCATGTTTTGCACAAAAATACGAATTTCCACGAATTTGTTTGCTGCGTAGCCAGGATTCTCTCGTTAGTACGTTCTGAAGGGATTTAATAAGATAATACTTAAAGATTTTTGCCCCCGTAAGAAAATGAATAAAATTAGATTTTTACAAATTAAAGTGATCGAAAGGATATGGGTATGGAGAATAACCAATAGATGGATTCGTAAGGAGAAAAAGGAATCAAAAACGTATAAGAAGGTTGAAAACAAGCAGAAAATTTCCCTCTACCATAGTATCGATCATAAATTATTGGTAACATTGTGAAGAGATAGTCGAGGTTACTACCCTCGCGAATATATGAAAAAGAGGGGATAGAACAAAACTGCGCACGCTCGACTCTATGTAACAGATTACTAGCTATCTACAGGAGTTGAAACTCTCGTTCACTTCGTATCGAGTCGTCTCTTGAGCAAGTTCCTAGGACTTACAGAAGAGGAAGCACCTAGAGTTATATATTAGTCACTGATCCAAAGCGATAATGGAAATCATCTTCTTAAACAAGATCCCTTCGTTAGGTAAATTTCATTTGTATATAATATTGTCTAATATTGATTCAAGGATTTATTTTCATAAAATTTTTTTCTGTATGTACCGTGCTGTAGATAACTGTATAATTCTGTGTACATATCTATGAGTTTTATTAGAGATACCACATGATATTCCATATTATACAATTTCGTCTTTAATACTACGATATATTGTTTTATAGTATACTATAGAAAATTGTTATTTTTGTATGATTACTTAACACTTTCTTTGACACTGTGCAATTTGTCTTGGGTATATTATTGTATAATATTAGTCAGAGGAAGTAGTATAATTCGGTTTATTTGGATTAAAACTTCGTAAAATATTTGGAACGGTAATATTTGACAGACTATTTTTTAATTACCGGGTTGTTATAAAACTGTGTTTCGATCTATGAATCGCAATGCAATATTAATTTTTAATTATTCTCTTACAGGCACTCTTGCAAGGCACAATTATTAATAGAGGGAGATGACACTATTTTCGCTACTTACTTGGTAAGTTCATTACGTTCTGTTTAAACTTCGCTTATATATTTCCTCTTTTATCTGCTACGTTTGTGAATGGAATTTTCTTTATTCTTTTTAGAAGGTAGACGGATTCGATGTGTACGTAAATACATATACGTATATATATATATATATATATATATATATATATATATATATATATACACACCTCTTCCTCCGTACTGTGTACTTTCTATGTATTAAAGTCTAATTATGTACAAATTTATTTATGTATTTGTCTACAAAATAACCTACTATCTATATCTATCTGAGGATCATCAATGTTGTAAATCGAAATAACATCAAAAAGAAAATGAATAGATAAATTAAAACGAAAAAGGATATTTAAATTAAAGAAGAAAGGGGATATTGATTAAAATGAAAAAAGAAATTTTTATTAAAGAAGAATGTAGAATCGCCGGTTATATTCTTCATTTTCTTGGTACGTTGAATATTATTCAAATTTTATCACGTCTAACGCATGGGTTCATTTACATAAGATTTTTTTTCTTTATATAGCATGCTACAGAAATTTGCATAATTTTATATACGTATCTATGAGCTGTATTAGAGACGCTGTGTTTTATTGTTTTGTATTGTTTTGTAATATAATATTGAAAAATGTATAGAGAATAATATATTACAGAAAATGTATAATATCTTATTATAATTTCTCGTCCTATTTTACGTTTCTTTATTATCATTTTTCACTGTATTTAACATTTAATTCGTTCGTGATGTATTATTGCATAATATTAAGTTATGCATTAAGTCGAGGAGAGAAAAGAGGAGAAAGTGTAATTAGGGTTATGGAAATTAGGATGCTTCTGTTTAGACGTTTATACGATTTATTCGGCTAATCGTATATTAACTAATCGTATATTCAAAATCCTGTTTATTAATTCCGTGATATTATTCCGTGTTTGCTATACCGATGGTATAATACGCTGACGTGACCAAAATACGGATTGATTTGCTTGCTTCATACTAGTTGAACCACTTTTTTTAATTAATCAATTAGAATAGAGATACACGATTCCATTGTAACAAGAAAACTGAGAAACGATCAGACAAGCGGTTTGTAATTTTCTTCATTCTTTGCAGGCAACAGCGAGAGAGCTTCCACGTTCATTCGTCGAAGTGCAAAGGAAAACTGACACGATAATCGTACAAATCAATCATTTTTTGACTTTCCACGTAGCGAACGAGCGTCATATTAAACTTTAAGTCTAGCAGAAAATAAAACAAAATCCTGGCAGGTGTTCCGTAGCGCGTAACATTTTACGGAATTTACTATTCCTTAAATAGTGGTTTATTTAACTCGTACATCTATATAGTTTAAATTATCTAAAGCATTAAGTTTGAAGTTTCCACCTTTTGAAAAAGAGGGCAATCGGCAAAGTCACTCAAAAGTTCGTTTCTGTTGACATTATGTGTATCTACGCAACTCATATGGAACCACCCCGAGAACAAAATTATAAATTATTGAAATTTTAGTTTAAAATTATCTTATGTTCCCCATGCGCTCCGATATTCGTAATGTTTAAGCGAATATAATATCGTTTAAATATTACGATCATGAAAACAATTCATCTGTCGATTATTTATTATTTCTAAGTTGAAATGCTATAATCGTTAGTAAAGTAATAATAATTTTCGATTTTCTAAAGAGCAAGGAAAATGATACAAATTCTATTTTCTTTCAGTAAACGTATAAAAAGCCCCGAATATTTTGATATTTTTCCGTATTTACCATATGTACTCGGCGCCCTTTCGAAAGTTAATCAGCAGCAACACGGCATTTCGTCCCGCAAACGTGGTTCATATTATAACATATTACATAATTGCATTTTGATTTATACAAATTTATATACATCGACGAACAAATTTCTTGCAAAAGAAATCAAAATTCTATTCCACATAATTTTCTGCGATACCCATGATAAGTTTTGAAACAATTCTAGTATACGATTTTGTTGTTTCTCTTAATTTGTCATAAATTTGTTCATAGATTTATTGCAATTAATTGGTTCGAAAAAAAGTAAGGGCAGAGTAGCAGATCAAATTCAATTCGTAATTCATTTGAAAACCTTATTTGTTAATATTTCATAAAATCGGACCATTTCTTTAATATTTTTTAATCTCCAACACTTTCCGAATACATATTTGGTTGCATTCTCTTTATTATTGTTTTTTTTAATAGTAATTTTATGTTCACTTACTTTGAATTTTGCATTTAATTTCCTGGCAAAAAATACATTAAATAATAATAAATAAAATTTTTTTAAATTAAATGAAAAGCAAACATTTTTCAACAGTCGAGATTACATTTATCTTTGTTGCAAAGATATATGAAAGTATGGAATCGGTGTAAGTTGCTTCATTTTACCGAGAAACATTTCTTTACTTCTTTCTTAATGACATCTTTCGTTGTCTTTCAATTTATTTTTCAAGTTGCTCTTTAATTTCATTTTCATTTATCAACATGTAGACAAATGTGTGAATAAATAGGTATGTAAATGTATTAGATTCTAGTATATAGTAAGATATATATATATATATATATATATATATATATATATATTTATATATATATATATACAGATATGAATGTATGTATTTGTGTATATATGTATAGAGTCCGTCTGCCGTGTGAAAAGAACAATCAAAGTTGCATTCATGAACACATCAGCCAGACCAAATGAAGAAAAATTATTTATCCAAATTTTCACGATGCAAACTTTTAGAATTCTGACGAACGCACGATAATGATTCTACGCCTCTCTATTAATAATAGGACTGGCTGTACAAAAGTAATTGGCATAATGATGAATTCAGAGATAAAAAAAGTATGGTTTATTATTGGTATTAAAATATGGTTTATATTATCGAGGGTATGTTGTTTAAAACGATATAGATGATATAGAATTCATTATCGTGGATGGTTCGTGGCCAATATATTATTCTGGGCCTTTCTCTTCTGTAACTCTTAGGAACATGCTTAAATGACGACACAATAAACAAATTGTACTTCCTTTTAAAGGATACAATAAATTCAAGAATGAAATCACAGTTTGTCTTTCGTCTATTTCTATCCCACTATTTTTCATAAATTGATGAGATATTATGTCATCCCCGGTAATTTCATCACAATGTTACAAATAATTTTTATCGATACTACCGTTAAGGAGAAATCCTTCTTTTTTATCTTTCTTTCCATTTTTTTATTTTTTTTCCCCATTAATATCCCTTATCCGTCATTCTACACACGCATATATTTTCTATCCTAATTTCTAAGCCTCTAATTTTCGTCGGTATTTACCAATTCGTATTTATTTATTGTTTGTGAAGAGAATGTTGACATTACCAGGAAATGTGAATATTGAGTATCGTATTTAGAAGGAATTGTAATCTCAATTTCACAGAAAAGTTATCTTTCTATATCACTTATAACTTACAATTTGAGCGATGTCGATCGCTTCATCAAATAACAGTACCAACAAAACAATGTAATAGCTCGCTATTATGTTGAACGAAGTATTACGGAAATGTTTGTTATATGTGCGCTTATTGAGTAATAACATCATTCGAATAACCGATTCGCAAAATAAAAATATTGTGTTAACAGAAATATAATAACATAGCAGCTATACTCCATTATAAGTAATAAGAAATAGACGATTTAAGAAATATAATACTTTCCAAGAAACTAATCGGTTTGAAACATAATATACTAAATATTGGATAACTAGAAGTAGGACTGAATCACTTGTTTAAGTTTTCCTATCAATAGTGAATTTCTAGGAAAATGTACTCCTTCTTATAAAAGCATTAAATCCGTGACGTGGTCCATTGCACTGCAAAAGAGCTGATCGGGTAATTAAAGGATGCATGTAAAGAGTTAATTGAATTACACAGCTAATTGTATCGTCCAACTCTCTGTTTGGTTTTCTGAGGAAAGGACAAATAAAAAAATTCCTTTCTTATTTTCGACCAGACGAGACAAGAGGTGTACGTACCCACGCTCGCAGTACCACGCAGTCATTACCGCCCACCTGAATTGGCTTGAATTAATAAGCTCACAAGAGTACGCGTAGATGGAGGCAGGTAATAACACGTCGTACTAACGATAAGTACGGAGAAGCGTATTACATAGATTCATATCATTAAATCTCAATCAATACTTATTAACAAGAGAATTCGCTCTACGCACAAACAACAAGATTCCTACATTCTTACAATTAGTACATCGTATATTATAAATATTTTGGAAGCCAACTTCGTGAATATTACGATGTACAAATCCAATATTTCTTCCGTTTTTTTTACATTGACAGATTGTTTATATGTATAATAACGATAACACGATTACGTAAGCGTGATACTATCATTTCCCGTAGGACTTTTATGTATTCATCATTATCTCGAAAATCGATAAATGTTTTGATCGTTTCTGCAGGTTTATTCATTTTGAAAGTTAAACATACCTTAGTTCCATTTCCATTTTTTCTCAGCTCATTCTTCAATACATGAATAAACATTCGACTCTCATATTTCTTTCTATTCTCGATATCAGTTTCTGTTATTTGCATATTGTTATTATTATTATTCCCGATATTTCTCGACGATCCATTCAACTTCCTTCTTACGGTACACCGTGTTAGGATGTTCGAGGTCAAATCGAGATTCGCAGAGTCAATATTGGCCAGAAACCAACATCGGTTTGATTAGATTTAAATTTATTTGCGGAATGATCAGCGTCGAGATAAAATCTATTGTCCATTGAATCGTAAACGAGCGTGAACTCATAATCTTTACCCTCACCATCCACTCCTTCATCCCCTGTATCTCCTTTTTCTTCTTCTTCTACTGCAACATTGACACACAGATCTTCTTTTTCGGAATCATTGTTAATCGCCCGAATATTTTCCTTATCGTTCCCAATCTCACCATGGTATTAGAACAAATATGATTATGATATAAGTAATTTTCTAACTAATAGATGTCCAAATTTACATTAGTTCGATGTCCAAGAACATTGTCAATGTTATTATTCATCTTCATTCTCCCTACACGACTGCGTTGAATCCTTTTGATGGTGGAAGAAGATACCATCAGCGCTAAAATATTGTTTTCTACGAAGAAATATTCCCTCATTATAGCAAATATTCCACCATGATCCCCGATTCGCGTGAACCGTCGGACGGCAATCCGACAGACCTTTCGTAACGATATCGATTTCATCCGCTTATAAAGCTGCTTGGCTTTGGATTTTGTGAAAGGATATAGCCTAGGGCGATCGTTCGAACGCAGTTTTGTAAGAGAATATACATGGAACAGGAGATGCTTCGCCGTCATGACCATTAAAAATGTTACCCTTCTATTTCACTTTCTGCCTCTAACCGATCACCTGACAAACATGGAATAGAAGAAGGTATTACGGATATATTCGAAACCATGGACGTTTTAAAAGGAAATGCCTTGCTGCTGATTCATGTACGTTAATTTATAGTATTTCCTAGAAGCACTACAATAGTTTTCGAAGACGTTCATATTCTCAGATAATAAAATATCACCGACCGAAAACATATAATTCAATGTGTACTCTTTATGCATGAGATATATGGCAGTCCTTTTTTTTTTTTTTAATCGATCTATAACGTAAAGAATCAATTTACTGTCTATGAACTGTAACCAAAAGCTGAGAATTTTTAAGGACGAAATGACAAAAAGAAATCGGAAACAAAATATTTTAAACGTAAGACATTTTTGGCCGACGCATGATAGATGGGAATTAGAAATATGTATAATAACGTTCACGAGATACTTCTATCAGGAGAAAATATCACCAAAAAAATTAATTCCTTTTTCTTTAATATTAATCCCTGATAGGGAGCGATCAGTACAACGCAGCTGAAGCGCTTTAACGATACGCAGTAACGTAGTATGGATTATTCCATGGGGTAATTGAAAGGAAAGAGTAAAAGGAACTCGAATTAAGAGGGATTGGTCAACACTTCCGTTTTTCCCCACTCATACCCTTCACGTCACTTTGGACTCTTTTTCACGAGGAATAGGAAGTTTTGATTGATTAGCGTAAGGCGTATTCTTAAGAAATACACAAAAAGAAAAAACTATATTACGAAATAAAGTGTAGAAACATTCGATTTAATTAAAGCAGGAGTAGTGTTGAATTCTACATTTCAAATGGTTTGTCATTATATTCGCGACATTTACTTAAAAAATATTCGAAATATTTAATGTGCGTTTCTCATAAATATTGCAATTTGGACGAAGTAATTGCTGCGTAGCGCGTATTACACTATTGATACGTTTTGGAAAGGTTTTAATGATAATAAATGTACATAATACGTGCTCTTGTACTTATTGTCAAGTACCTTCATTTAAATCCTTCGTCACTACATCTCACCATCCAGTGCGCGCTTATCTGCGCCAGTTCAAGTAGCCGGGTCGAGTGCGCGATCATGTGTGTGTGTACGTATGACTCCTATTTTATTTTTATAACAAGGAAAGTATTTTTTCGTTTGCTTTCCTCTCATCAAACCAACCAGACAATTGGAGAATGGAGCTGTATACTTCAATTGCCTATTTAGATTCATCATTCGATAATGCGGTTACTTATCTTGCCGAGCAATGAACTATTTTCTTAGAAACAAATCGATTTGAAACGTAATATACGAAATATTAGGTAAGTAGAAATACAATGGGACTATGGTTTGCATTCTCCATCTCTTCTGTTCTCAAGTGTATCGAATGATTATTTAAATTGACAGGCTGATCTAAACGTGGACTTAATATTTCGCGTATACTTTCATGCATTTGACTCTATTCTATGAATTTTTTGAACGTTCCGTCAGCTTTAACCCTTTTGCAAGATAAACAGCCCTCAGTTCCATTTCGAGTCTTCACTGATGGAGGTCCCGCTTCCATGATCGAACGTCCCTTGAAGGAACTTTTTCGCACGCGATCGATTATGTCCCCTAGCTAAAACCCACTTCGATCCTTTAGGAAAGGGATATTCCGTCTCTTCATATCATCATTCGAATGAAGCATTCTAAAAGAGCGCCATATGAATCTGGTCAGTGTTCGTAGTCACTGCCTTTACAAATTTCGTCTCCTTCTTGCTGCTTTATTTCAGTTACATAATGAACAGTATATGGATATTTACTGATAATTTAAAGACAAAGGCGATCCTGCAAAAGGAAATGCTTTGCCTTTAAATCTCTCACGTTGGTTTAGAGTAGCTCCAGGAAGAACAAAAAAATTTCGGAAGACGTTGACAATCTTAGATAGTACAATATCGTCGACCGATAATATGTGAATGAAAATGTGCTTTCCATGCAGGAAATAGGTCTATCTTCTATTTTTCTTTCCTTTCTATTTATAAATTGGATCTATAACTAAGGGCCGATGAATTGCTACAAAAACCTCAAAATGTTAAAGCACGTTTAGGTACTTCTCATACTGATCAATTTGCCTATCATATAATTTTTATTAAAACAAAAAGAAATCGGAAAAAAGTACTTTTTCATGAATAACATTTTTAGCCATCGTTTTCCTGAAGGGAATCAGAAATGTGTATTGGAAATTTTAATTGGTTTGCGTACAGCACATTGTAATGAAACACATCAGAGAAAAGACTATATAATGAAAGAAAAATATGAATATGGGGAAAGATATTCTCTGATTCCATATTCCTTATTATTGTGTAATAAAGGAAAAGAAATGATATTTTCAAGAGAGAAGCAAAAAACGAAAATTTATTTCTTATTGATTGTCATTTTTAAGCATACAAATTAAAACAAAATTGAAAATCGTCAATGTTCTTTTGTTAATTTCAAATTGCTAACAGAAAAGAAGAAAAATAAAAAAAATAAAGACGGAAAGTTATATATCGAATTAAAAGAGATTATTAGAGGAGTTTATTTGGTCTAAATTAATTTCATTTTCGAGCTTTCCTTCTGTGAAGCAATGAATACAGGAAAACCTAACTTGCCGGCGCATTCGCGGACGTTAGCTATCAGCAAATCGATGGCAATTTGTTGCGCAAACGTACTTTTACGATTCACATCATATTATGTATCACAACTTTAAAATCAACGAATGAGTTATTATGATATTTAATTTACATAAAGTTCAGGAACGTCTACAAATTTACATATCTTTGTAATAAAATCAAAATTTTATCCCTTATTATTTTCTACCATAAGTATGATACGATATCTTGTTAATTTGGCCATTGCTTTATTCTGCTATTTCAATAGAAAAATACAGGGAAACATGCATTTCTCCAAAAATTGCGTCACAAACACTCGACCCGAGCAAATTTCTCATTAACACTATGGTTCTTTCGGAGGGGCGATACGTGAAAGAGAAGAAGATAATATTGGGAAGCGAAGAACTATGACGAAAGATTTTCTCTGTATATATGTATTTTATTATTGTGCAATTACGGAAATGAATTCTTCGATAACTTGAGCAATATGCATTTGTTTACAAGAATGGAAGGTAATATTTGTAGAAAATGTTTCCAGGAGTATGGAAATAGATAATACTTCCGACGAGAAAATTTTTTACGACAGAAAATTTTGGAATAAGAATTACATAGTACGAAAATTGTAATATCATTAATATCTGATAATATTAGAATTCAATTTTTAAGCATAACCTGGAATATGTAAAGAAGAAACATTACAAATATCGTATACGAATTATGGAATAATTTTGTAACAATCGATGCAATATAACTTCAATAACTGCAATAATTACTATTATGGGGATTATCATTGCAATAACTATTAACAATAATTAATTATATTAGAAGTCATTAGAATTTTACGTGATTATTTCCACTAAAATGGAGACGAATAATTATTCATTTCATTGCAAGATTCATGAGATAATATCTCGTGTACGTAGAGTATATATAAATATAATTACGGAACTATAGAAAGGGGTCAATTTTTCGTCCCCGTGCGTTCTAGCTACAGAATTAGAATCTAGGAAGCTTGGTTTTCTAACGGGACGACGTGTGATTAATTTCTGGAGGGCATTCACTGAGGGAACCAGTAACAGCAATTCATTGCCATACGCGAAATAATCGCTAACTATATATACTTCGTCCATCCAAAAAGAATATCTTTACAAATAATCCAAACGGCGAAATCAATTTCATCAGTAATACAAGTCATTCGTTTATTTCATCAATATCCTTTAAATTTAGCTGTAGTCATTTGTAAAATATCTATTATAAAATTTCATTTCTATATTATAAAAAGGGCATTTAGAAAGCATTTAAAAGGCATCATATACTTTACGTTCGGTAATTATACAATCAAAACGAACGAATGACTTTGATCAGTCTTAAACAATCTACGCAATTGGACCGGTTTTAGAGATATGAGAAACAAATTAAAGGCGAAAGCAATTCCAATAGGCAACATTTATTGCGAAAAATCTGAATTTACCAATATCTAAATTATAATACATTCATAGAAGATACAGGCATTTCAAGTATATTAATCAACGAGCAATGGCTGCTTACATCTTAGAAATGTTTCTTGAAACGATCTTCTGTTTCCACAGTCTAATGTGCTACATTATAAAAGATGAAATTCACATAGAAAATTGGATGAGATACGTGACCAATTAGTTATATCAGTTCTCTTCGTACCTCGTTTATTAAAATCCAGTATTCAAGTGGATGGTTGCTATCGTGATAGCTTAGCAATGGCGACATGTTGTTTCCACACACCAGAAGATTAGGTGTCTTTCTCGCCAAATGGACTCGAACACCATCCGGAGGATTTGTGATGGTTCAATTTCAAATAGCACATCTTCCCTGAAAAAATCAATACATTATTCTAAAATATGCCTATGATACAGATTTCATAACCCACATTATCTTTTAGAATAAAAAATTTATATCTAGTCCCTAAAATATCTAATGACTCCATAAACAAAGGATTGATTGATTTACCATTTAAATATTAGACTAAACAGGAAAACGTTTTCAAACCTTAATCGGGTTGATGGTCAGACATTTGTACTATCCACGTAGTATGTATCGTCGGATGTACGGAAGAAGAGAAGGTGCCAATTTAAATATGTTTCACTTCGGATGTCGAATATTTAAGTATCACGGTGGCCGTAGTTGAAATTCGTGTATCTCCTCTGAAATGCATTACAATTCAGATATTGCTAAATTCGGATCCTTCGCAATAAATATTGCCTATTGGAAAAACGTTTCCCTTTAAGTCGTTTCGGCCATCCCTAAAATAAGTAAGAATTCGTAAATTAGTTATGACCTACGATAGATATTCAATTGTTCATCTAAGTTATGTAGTTATCAAGGATAAATCGGGTTACACCCTTTTAAGTGATATAAAGTACTTTCTTTGAGATGGAACAAGTAACTATTAAGATGATATTCATTAGGAAATTCGGTTTCATTTCCGTAAGGTATAATTGAAATTTTATAATAAATTATATACTAATGATTACTGACAACTTTATCTTATATTGATAACATTAACAAAAGACTATTGAGATTGAACAAATTGTTTCAACCTGAAGAACTATTTTTATAATTACCCTTTGTGACGTATGATGTATAAAAGTAGAAAATATATATAGTAAGGCACTGTCTGGCGTATTGCTAGTTCCACAGCCACCGAAGGAATGACCAACGGTTTTACCGATAGTCCTCTGATATGAGGTTTTCATCCACCACGCCCCGCAGTCGCTATTGGCGCTCACCTTTGCGTCCGAGCAGGCGCTCTCTGCAAAGGTTTATTATGTTTCATGTTGATTAATCAATATTTCCTATTACACGATGGAATGTTCCGGAAATGTCGTAAGCGGCGAAGAAATGGAGTTTTCCATTCATCTCTATTATCTGGTTATGTCGTCATCATTTTTCAACTATGCTCTTATTTCGCTTCGTCTCTATCCCTACTTCAGTTTACAATTTGAAAGTAAAAATCTGTCGTTAAAAGTTTATGTCAATAAGAATTAATTTCGAGTAAAGTATATTGTTTGACATTTTTTTTGTAATATTACTTTCTATTATTTTTCTATTATTTAAGTTAACATGCATCTCTCTTTATTCTGCAGTAGCAATGATATGGATTCATGGGAAAACGTTCGACATATCTATTTCTTTTTCGTAATATCATCTTCCTCTTTTTTAAGTATTTTGTATTTCCACTTCATGTTTTACGCATTTGAATACGATTTGTGGAGGTAAATCGAAATTTTCCATTTCGCGGTCAAACGAGCCGAAAAGGCCGAAAACGATTCGAGTGAGTGGAAACGAGTTTCTCGATAAATCCCTTTTAATTCGTCATATTAATACTGATCCTTTTTCAATACCGTATGAAATAATCCATATTGCACAAATACATATTGAAATAGACACTTCTGTCTCATGTTTCTTGATCGCTTCCTACCAGGGAATAATATTGAATGGAAAGAAATAAATTTTTTTGTTAATGAAAATGTCTTGTGAACGTTATGAGACACATTTTTAATCCCATCTGCATGGGCGACATATCGTCGTCGTCGGCGAAAAATGCTTTCTATGCAAAAAATATTTATTTTCCGATTTCTTCTTGCCACAAGCATAAAAATAGCATAACAGGCGAGATGATCGGCAGGAGCAATATGCAATTGTTCTTTGAAATCATCAGTCTTTTGTTACAGTTCATAGACAGTGACATGATGCTTTATGTTATAGGACGTATTCAAAAAAAGGAAATGGAAATGTACAGTCATATATCTCGTGTATAGAGAACACACATCGAATTACATGTCATCGGTCGATTATATTGCATTATCTAAGATTATAGGTCCTCCAAATGTGTTTTAGTGCTTCCTGGGGATAATAAATAATAAATCAAGATGCTGCATCTAGATGCAAGGCATTTCGTTTTTAACCATACTTCTTGTCTTTAAGCGATCCGTAAGAACATGTTACATACAGTGTTCATTATGCTATCGAGAATACCCAGGAAGAGGAAAACGAAGACAAAATTTCTAATCGCAGGGACGATGAACCTTGATGTGTCTTACATTGCTCCGTTTTACAAAGCTACTTTCGAATGGCGCTAGTGGGACTATGTGGGCGCGCTAGATAATGTGGGCGGGGATACGTGCGCAGTCTTGTAGGCATGCGTGCGTGTATCTCCTCCCTTATTTTGAAAAGAAGAAAGAAGAAAACTTCTTAATTTATCTTTCTCTCGTGAAACTAGGTATATAATTCGATAATACGATTTGCTTTTTCGCTGCATCATTTAATTTGTAAATCGATGTACCACCACTAATTTAGTTCTTTCATACGAACGGGTACTACCGCAGTCTCATATATGTAAACACGATTGTTGATAAATGTTTCCTTTTCCTTTTTTGTAAAAAAAAGTTGTTTACTTTATCATTTACGAGAAAATTAAAAGATATATTCGAAGGAAGAAAAAAGAATTTGTATCAATTTCCTTGCTCTTCGATAAATTAAATATTGTTATTACTATAGTGACGTTTCTAGCATTTCAAATTATTGTCTCTTTAGAAATACTATACAATCGACAGATGAATTGTTTTCATGATCGTAAAATTTAAACGATATTATATTCCCTTAAACTTATTATCCAAACGTCTGCTTTGTTCGACGAGAGGAAAACAAATGCAAAAATATCTGTTTTATTCCCGGGATACGAGACTTATACGCACACACGCCCTTTCAAAGGGATACCTCTACGTACACTCATCCCGTTAACGTGAATAAGCCCACGACCATGCAAAGGTATACGAACGGACGGAGAATAGCAAGAATAATACGTTCAATATGAAGGGATATGACGATAATTATAGGGGAACGTATTAGGCACCTGCAAATCATTATACCTCAATCGTTAACAAGAGGATTCGAGCAAACCAGCAAATTAATTGGTCCAAATCCCTATATTCCTGATGATGTCTATTAAATCTTATGCATATTATTGAAGTACCTGCTGTGAATATTATGATAACCAATTTGGAACATTGAATTAAACGTTTCTTCCCTGTTTAGTAATATTCAACAATTATTTAAACGGAGTGTGATAATCAATTTAATAATTAGTTCATAAATAGTTTAAATAATTATTTAAACGGGTATAACGATGACAGGATGACGTAAACGTACACTGAATATTAAACGCATAATTTAAAAGTGTTCCCGCGCTAACACTATTATATCGAAAAACGGTGAATCTTTTGATCGTACATGCAGATTTAATCATTTTCAAAGATAAACCTGTTTGAGGACCATTTCAATGCCACTTTAATCAAGAATCCATTTGCAACGTCGACCAGCCCATCCACAAATCTGTCTCGACGCACTCGATGATATGCAATGGCTAAAGCCGCTTACCACTCGAACCTTTCAATAAGATATATGCCGTCTCCTCCTACCTCCATTCGAATATCGCTTTGTAAAGTGGATCAATATGAGACACATCAAGGTTCGTCGTCCCTACCATTAGAAATTTTGTATTCGTTTTCCTCTTCTGGGGTATTCTCGATCGCGTAATGAACACTGCATGTAACATGTTCTTACGGATCGCTTAAAGACAAGAAGTATGGTTAAAAACAAATGCCCTGCATCTAGATGCAGCATCTTGATTTATTATTTATTATCCCCAGGAAGCACTGAAACACATTTGGAGGACCGATAATCTTAGATAATGCAATATAATCGACCGATGACATGTAATTCGATGTGTGTTCTCTATACACGAGATATATGAATGTACATTTCCATTTCCTTTTTGAATACGTCCTATAACATAAAGCATCATGTCACTGTCTATGAACTGTAACAAAAGACTGATGATTTCAAAGAACAATTGCATATTGCTCCTGCCGATCATCTCGCCTGTTATGCTATTTTTATGCTTGTGGCAAGAAGAAATCGGAAAATAAATATTTTTTGCATAGAAAGCATTTTTCGCCGACGACGACGATATGTCGATCATGCAGATGGGATTAAAAATGTGTCTCATAATGTTCACAAGACATTTTCATTAACAAAAAAATTTATTTCTTTCCATTCAATATTATTCCCTGGTAGGAAGCGATCAAGAAACATGAGACAGAAGTGTCTATTTCAATATGTATTTGTGCAATAAGGATTATTTCATACGATATTGAAAAAGGATCAGTACTAATATGACGAATTAAAAGGGATTTGTCGAGAACCTCGTTTCCACTCACTCAAATCGTTTTCGGCCTTTTCGTCTCGTTCGACCGCGAAATGGAAAATATCGATTCACCTCCACAAATCGTATTCAAATGCGTAAAACATGAAGTGGAAGTACAAAATACTTAAAAAAGAAGAAGATGATATTACGAAAAAGAAATAAATATGTCGAACGTTTTCCTCTGAATCCATATCATTGCTACTGCAGAATAAAGAGAGATGCATGTTAACTTAAATAATAGAAAAATAATAGAAAGTAATATTACGAAAAAAATGTCAAACAATATTCTTTACTCGAAATTAATTCTTATTGATATAAACTTTTAACGACAAGAACGGGAAGAACATTATTTGCCAATTTTAAAAATTCTTTAGTAGATTTTTACTTTCAAATTGTAAACTGAAGTAGGGATAGAGACGAACCGAAATAAGAGCATAGTTGAAAAATTATGACGACATAACCAGTTAATAGAGATGAATGGAAAACTCCATTTCTTCGCCGCTTGCGACCTTTCCGGAATTTTCCATCGCGTAATAGGAAATATTGATTAATCAACATGAAACGTAATAAACCCTTGCAGAGAGCGCCTGCTCGGACGCGAAGGTAAGCGCCCATAGCGACTCCGGGGAATGGGGGATGAAAACCTCATATCAGAGGACGAGCGGTAAAACCGTTGGTCATTCCTTCGGTGGCTGTGGAACTAGCAATACGCCAGATAGTGCCTTACTATATATATTTTCTACTTTTATACATCATACGTCACAAAGGGTAATTATAAAAATAGTTCATCAGGTTGAAACAATTTGTTCAATCTCAATAGTCTTTTGTTTATGTTATCAATATAAGATAAAGTTATCATTAGTATATAATTTATTATAAAATTTCAATTATACCTTACGGAAATGAAACCGAATTTCCTAATGAATATCATCTTAATAGTTACTTGTTCCATCTCAGAGAAAGTACTTTATATCACTTAAAAGGGTGTAACCCGATTTATCCGTGATAACTACATAACTTAGATGAACAATTGAATATCTATCGTAGGTCATAACTAATCTACGAATTCTTACTTATTTTAGGGATGGCCGAAACGACTTAAAGGGAAACGTTTTTCCAATAGGCAATATTTATTGCGAAGGATCCGAATTTAGCAATATCTGAATTGTAATGCATTTCAGAGGAGATACACGAATTTCAACTACGGCCACCGTGATACTTAAATATTCGACATCCGAAGTGAAACATATTTAAATTGGCACCTTCTCTTCTTCCGTACATCCGACGATACATACTACGTGGATAGTACAAATGTCTGACCATCAACCCGATTAAGGTTTGAAAACGTTTTCCTGTTTAGTCTAATATTTAAATGGTAAATCAATCAATCCTTTGTTTATGGAGTCATTAGATATTTTAGGGACTAGATATAAATTTTTTATTCTAAAAGATAATGTGGGTTATGAAATCTGTATCATAGGCATATTTTAGAATAATGTATTGATTTTTTCAGGGAGGATGTGCTATTTGAAATTGAACCACCACAAATCCTCCGGATGGTGTTCGAGTCCATTTGGCGAGAAAGGCACCTAATCATCTGGTGTGTGGAAACAACATGTCGCCATTGCTAAGCTATCACGATCGCAACCATCCATTTGAATACTGGATTTTAATAAACGAGGTACGAAGATATCTGATATAACTAATTGGTCACGCATCTCATTCAATTTTCTATATGAATTTCATCTTTTATAATGTAGCACATTGGACTGTGGAAACAGAAGATCGTTTCAAGAAACATTTCTAAAATGTAAGCAGCCATTGCTCGTTGATTAATATACTTGAAATGCCTGTATCTTCTATGAATGTATTATAATTTAGATATTGGTAAATTCAGATTTTTCGCAATAAATGTCGCCTATTGGAATTGCTTTCGCCTTTAATTTGTTTCCCATATCTTTAAAACCGGTCCAATTGCGTAGATTGTTTAAGACTGATCAAAGTCATTCGTTCGTTTAAATTGTATAATTACCAAACTTAAAGCAAATGATGCCTTTTAAATGCCTTCTAAATACCCTTTTTATAATATAGAAAGGAAATATTATAATAGATATTTTACAAATGACTACAGCTAAATTTAAAGAATATTGATGTAACAAACGAATGACTAGTATTACTGATGAAATTGATTTCGCCGTTTGGATTATTTGTAAATATATTCTTTGGGACGGACGAAGTATATATAGTTAGCGATTATTTCGCGTATGGCACTCGATTGCTGTTACTGGTTCCTTCAGTGAATGCCATCCAGAAATTAATCACACGTCGTCCCGTTAGAAGACCAAGCGTCCTAGATTTTAATTCTCTAGTTAGTACGCACGGGGACGAGAAATTGCCTCCTTTCTATAGTTCCGTAGTTATATTTATATATACTCTACGTACACGAGAAATTATCTCATGAATCTTGGAAGCTTCCAATGAAATTGACAACTATTCGACTCTTTTTTACTGGAAATAATCGCGTAAAACTCTAATTACTTCTAATATAATTAATTATTGTTAATAGTTATTGCAATGATAATTCCCATAACAGTAATTATTGCAATTATTAAAGTTATATTGCATCGATTGCTACAAAATTATTCCTTAATTCGTATAGGATATTTGTAATATTTCTTCTTTTCCAATTCCATGTTATGCTTAAACATAGTATTCTAATATTATCAGATATTAATGATATTAGCATTTTCGTACTATGTAATTCTTATTCCAATGTCTTTTGTCGTAAAAAAATTTTCTCGTCGAAGATTATATCTACCGCCATACTCCTTGAAAATATTTTCTGCAAATATTACCTTCTTTTCTTGTTAACAAGTCCTTATTTCTCAAGTTACCGAAAAATTCATTTCCGCAATTGCACAATAATAAAATACATGTATACAGAGAAAATCTTTCGTCATAGTTCTCCGCTTCCCACTATTACCTTCTTCTCTTTCACGTATCACCCCTCCGAAAGAACCACAGAGTTAGCGAGTAATTTGGTAGGGTCGAGTGATTGGGACGCAATTTTTTGAGAAATGCATGTTTCCCTGGATTTTTCTATTGAAATAACGGAATAAAGCAAATCAGGAATGGCCAAATTAACAAGGTATCGTATCATACATATGGTATAAAATAATAAGGGATAAAATTTTGATTTTATTACAAAGATATGTAAATTTGTAGACGTTTCTGAACGTTCGGTAAATTAAATATCATTGTAACACTTTAGTTGATTTCAAAGTTATGATACATAATATGATGTGAATCGCAGAAATGCGTTTGCGCAACAAATTGCCATCGATTTGCTGATAGCTAACGTCCGAGAATGCGCCGGCAAGACAGGTTTTCACGTATTGATTGCTTTCACGGACGGAAAGCTCGAAAATAAAATTAATTCTCTAACAATCTCTTTTCATTCGACATATAACTTTCCTTTTTTATTTTTCTTTTTTCTTCTTTCCTTTTCAGTTTGCAATGTGAAATTAACAAAAGAACGTTGACGACTTTCAATTTTGTTTTAATTTGTATGTTTAAAGATGACAATCAATGAGAAATAAATTCCTGTTTTTTTCAGATCTCTTGGAAATATCATTTCTTTTCCTTTATTTCGCAATAATAAAGGAAAATGGAATCAGAGAACATCTTTCCCCATATTCATATTTTTCTTTCATTATATAGTCTTTTCTCTGATGTGTTTGATTTCAATGCGCTGCACGCAAACCAATTAAAATTTCCTATTACACGGCTAAGGAGGTTGTGGGTTGGAAGGAAATGAATTTCCCAACCAATCTCTTTTAATTCGACATATTATTACCGTCCCTTCTTAACTACCATATGAATTAATCCATATTGCACAAATACATATTGAAATAAATGCTTCTGATTCATATTTATTGATCGCTCTCTAGCAAGGATAAATACTGAAAGAGAAAAAATTAATTTTCTTATTGATATACTCTCATAATGAGAATATCTTGTGCACGTTAATATACACATTTCTGATTCCCTTCAGAAAAACGATGGCTAAAAATGTTATTCATGAAAAAGTACTTTTTTCCGACTTCTTTTTGTTTTAATAAAAATTATATGATAGGCAAATTGAGCAGCAGGAGAAGTAACTACTCGTGCTTTAACATTTTCAGGCTTTTGTAGCAATTCAATCGGTCCTAAGTTATAGCAACAATTTAAAAATAGGAAGGAAAGAAAAATAGAATATAGACGTATCTCCTGCATGGAAAGCAGATATTCACTCACATATTATCGGTCGGTGGTATTGTACTATCTAAGATTGTCAACGTCTTCCGAAACTTTTTTAGTGCTTCCTGGAGGTACTATAAATCAACGTGATAGTTTTACGGACAAATCATTTCCTTTTGAAGAATCGCCTTTGTCTTTATATACTATATATATAATATACTATATATATATATATATATATATATATATATATATATATATATATAAAGCAGGAAGAAGAAGGAGACAAAATTTGTAAAGATATCGACTACGAACATTGACCAAATTCAGATGACGCTGTTTTAGAATGCTTCATTCGAACGATGATACGAAGAGACGGAATATCCCTTTCCTAAATGATCGAAGTGGGCTTTAGCTAGGGGACGTAATCGATTTCGTTCGAAAAAGTTTCTTGAAGGGATGTCCGACCATGCAAGCGGGACCTTCATCAATGAAGACTCGAAATGGAACTGAGGGCTGTTTATCTTGCAAAAGGGTTAAAGCTGACGGAACGTTCAAAAAATTCATAGAATAGAGTCAAATGCATGAAAGTATACGCGAAATATTAAGTCCACGTTTAGATCAGCCTGTCAATTTAAATAATCATTCGATACACTTGAGAACAGAAGAGATGGAGAATGCAAACCATAGTCCCATTGTATTTCTACTTACCTAATATTTCCTATATTACGTTTCAAATCGATGTGTTTCTAAGAAAATAGTTGATTGCTCCGCGAGATAAGTAACCGCATTATCGAATGATAAATCTAAATAGGCAATTGAAGTATACAGCTAATCGTATCCTCCAATTGTCTGGTTGGTTTGATGAGAGGAAAGCAAATGAAAAAATACTTTCCTTGTTATAAAAATAAAATAGGAGTCATACGTACACACACACACAGGATCGCGCACTCGACCCTGCTACTTGAACTGGCGCAGATAAGCGCGCACCGAATGGAAAGATGTAATAACGAAGGGTTCAAAACGAAGGTACTTCACGATAAGGATGGGAGCACGTATTAGGCACATCAATTTCCATTAGATCCCTATCAAAACGTATCAACGGATTAATCCGCGCTACGCAACAGTTACTTCGTCCAAATTTCAATATTTTTTAAGTACATGTCGTGAATATTATGTCGAACAGTTTGAAATGTAGAATTCAACACTTCTCCTTTTTTAATTAAATCGAATGGTTACTTCAGTAAAATTGAGGGAATAACGATGACGTGGACTTTCTATTTCACGTATAATTTAAAAGTATTCCCCTGCTAACGTTATTACTTCTAAAAACGTTGATTCCTTTGATCGTCCCTGTATGTTAAATTATTTTGTATCATAAATATCCCTCAATTTCATTCCCATTCCCCTTTGATCCATGTATCGCTTGGAACGTCGGACGGCCCTTCGACAAACAATTCTGAGCACAATCGCACATATCTTCTAGATAAACCCGCTTACGTTTGTATCCTTTGATAAAATCTGATTTCCTCTTACCACCATTGCAATCTTTACAAAACAGCTCCTCATTGGTCCTTCAAAACTCGGTCGTCGTGTACAAATGTTTCACCTTCTTTTTCCTCTTCCTAGGTACTCTCAATCGCATAATGAACACAGTATGAGATCATATAAAGACAAGGACGATGTTTGAAAAGAAAACGATGATTCATAGTACCTCCAACAAGTACTAAAAATAATTTAAAAATCGTGATTTATCTCAGATAATTCCGCCGACCGACACCACGTAATTCATTGTCCCCAAATAAGATACATGGATATGTATTTTTCTTTCTGTCCTTTTTTTAAATCCAAGCTACAATTTAGAGCGTCATCACCGCCGATGGGCTGCTACAAAATCCTGAAGATATTAGAGCACGATTAGATACTTCTCATACTGATCAATTCGTCCATGATCCAATCTTTACTGCGATAAGATGAATTCGAAAAGAAATATTTTTTGCATATAACAACATTTTTGATTGACGTTTTTTAGAAGGGACTATATACATATATAGTATTGGGTAAGATAGGTGACAAGTTACTTATATCTGATCTCTTCATACCTCGTTTATTAAAATCCAATACTAAAGTAAATGGTTGCTACAGTAATGCCCTACCAATAGAAACATGTTGTTTCAATACAAAAGATAATAATATTCCTCTCTAACCAACATGGGTTTCATATCACTTGGAAGAATTGTAATAAATTTGTCAACAGAATCAGCTTTGGACGTCCAATGTTTAATTATCAATTTCAACATAGTTGAAAGCAGTGTATCTTCTTTGGAAGCTATTACGACTCAGATAAAGGTTAATTCTGCTATTTTGCAATACTTCTGGACTATTGGAACTGCTTTAGCCTACGTTTCATCTCTTATATCTCTGAAATAATTTAAAATACGTAGATTAGTTAAGACTGAGGACAGACGTTCAATTGTTCGTTTCAAAAGGTCAGTCATAAAATGGTAAATCCTGATACACCCTTTTAACTGATATAAACTTCCTTCTCCAAGAAGGAACAAAACAATAATTAATATGGGGTTGATCACGAAAATCAGTTTCATTTCCATCATATAGAATTGAAATTTTATAACAAATTGTTTACTTATGACTGCCGATATATTTACCTTATGCCGATAACATAAACAAAGGACTAGGGAGAATGAATATATCGTTCGTATCGTTTGGGCTGCTTGGATGTTTCCTTTCGGTACTATGAAGTATCGGGCGATTATTTGGCACTTATTTGCGTATTACTTGTTCAAAAATAATTGAAAGAATGACTTCTACAGGTGACATTCTTCCCCAAATCGTGCTAATTTCCGAGACGGAGCTCCGTGTGAAGAGTTAATAGAATCTACGGAGGTTAATCTATACCACGTATTACACGAAATAAAGAGCCGAAATGTCATGGGGATCCGGAGGAAATAAATTTCTCAATTGTGCTTTATTGAGTGGACTACTTTCCTCTTTTCCTCTTGTTCTTTTCTTCTTTTTTCTCCTTTTTCACCCTCTTAATCTTTACAATTTACAATGAGAAATTCACTAAATAATTCTGATATTCGGCTATTAACATTTTTCGTGTCTTTATCATTATAAATATTTATCAATAACTACTAATTACGAGGAAGAAATATTGCTTGAAAATTTATTTCGTGAAATTACCTTTTATTCTCTTTCTATTATTTAAGTTGACAAGCATCTCTCTTTCTTTATCACGCAGTAGCAAAGAATATGGATATAGAAAAAATCATTCGTTGTGTTTATATACTTTGTTTTCGTAATTTAGTTTTTTCTTTTTGTGTATTTCTTTACGCAAGTCAATCGAAACTTCCCATTCCTCGTGCGAAAGAGCCGAAAGTGCCGTGAAAGTGTATGAGTGGGGGAAAACGGAAGTGTTGACCAATCTCTCTTAATTCGAGTTCGATTTACGCTTTCCTTTCAATTACCATATGGAATAATCCATACTACGTGACTGCGTATCGTTGAAGCGCTTCTGCTGCGTTTTACTGATTGCTCTCTACCAAGGATTAATGTTACATAAAGAGAAATTCATTTTTCTGATGACATCTTCTCCTAATAAAAATATCTCGTGAACGTTATTATACATATTTTCAATTCACATCTATCAAGCGTTGGCCAAAAATGTCCTTTACGCTTGAAATATTTTTTCCGATTTCTTTTTGTCATTTCGTCGTTAATAATTTGCAATGTTTCGTTACAGTTCATAGACAGTGACGTGATGCTTTATGTCATAGGTCGAACTTAAAAGAAAAGAAAAAGTACATATCCATACATCGCATGCATAAAGAGTACACATTGAATTACATGTTTTTTTTTTTTTTGGTGATATTGTATTATCTGAGATTATCAACGTCTTCGAAAACTTTTCTAGTGCTTCTAGGAAATACTATAAATTAACGTGCTTGAATCAGTAGCAAGGCATTTCCTTTTGAAACGTCCTGGTTTCGAATTTACCCGTAATAGCTTCTTCTATATCATGTTCGTGGGGCGATCGATAATAACCAGAAAGGGAAATAGGAAGGCAACATTTTTAATGGTAATGACGACGAATCTTCTCGAGTCCCATGTATATTGGCTTACAAAACTACGTTCGAACGGTGGTACGAGGCTAGAGAATATATCCTCTCGAAGGATCCAAAGGTAAGCAGTTTTATAAGAGGATGTAATCGATTGTCGATGGGTCGTCCGACGGTGTACGCGGATCGGATATCATGGAGGACTATTTGTTGTAATGAGGGAATATTTCTTCGTAGAAAAGTATATTTCATCGCGGTATCTTTGTGGAGTCTATCTTTTGCCACCCTCGACCCAGTCGAGAAGGGAGAATGGAGATGAATATTAACGTTGACAGTGTTCTTGCATATCGAACTGATGTTAATTTGGATATAGCTATTAGTCAGAAAATTATATATATCATAATCATATTTATTTCAATGCCATGGATGAGATTAGGAACGATAAGGACAATCTTCGGACGATTAACAATGGTTCCGAAAAAAAAGATTTGTGAGTCAATGTTCAAGAAGAAGAGGAAGAAAATGGTATAGTTGATACGAATCGATAGATAGAAGTGCAAGTTGAGGGTAAAGATTACGTGTTCACGCTAGTTTACGATCCAATCGAGGATAGATCTTATCTCGACGCTGATCATCCCACAGATAAATCTAATTCTAATCAAACCGATGTTGGACTCTGGCCGAATATTGATTTCGCGAATCTTGATTTGACCTCGAAAATTCCTAACACGGTGTTTCGTAAGAAGGAAGGTGAATGGATCGTCGAGACCTATCGTGAATAATGATAATAATATTATGGAAATAACACAAACTAATATCGAGAATAGAAACGAATGTGAGAGTCGAAAGTGTATTCATGGATTGAAGAATGAGCTGAGAAAAAATCGAAATGGGACTAAGGTATGTTTAACTTTCAAAATGATTAAACCTGCAGAGACGATCAGAACATTTACCGATTTTCGAGATAATAATAAATACTTTTAAATAATACGAGAAATGATAGTATCACGTTTACGTAACTGTGTTATCGTTCCTACATCAGTTTAAACAATCACTCAATGTAATAAAAACAGAAGAGTTGAATTTGTACATCGTAATATTCATGAAATGTGCTTCAAAAATATTCATAATATTTAATGTACAATTTGCAGAAATGTAGAAATTTTGAATTATCCTTTCTGCGTAGAGCGAATTCTCTTGTTAATATGTATTGATTGAGATTTAATGATGTGTATGTACGTTATACGCTCTCCCGTAGTTATTGTCATTACGATTTATTATTATCTCCTTCTATCTACGCGTATTCTTGGGAGCTTATTGATACAAGCTAATTCAAGTGGGCGGTAATGAATGTGCGGTATTGCGAGCGTGTGTGCGTACACCGTTTGGTCGAAAGTAAGAAAGGTATTTTTTCATTTGTCTTATCCTCAGCAACCAAACATAGAGATGGACGATACAATTAGTTGTGTAATTCAATTAGCTGTTTACATGCGTCCTTTAATTCCCCGATTAGCTCTTTTGCTGTGCAATGGACCACGTCACTGACTTAATGCTTTTATAAGGAGGAGTACACTTTCCTAAAAATTCTTTCTCGATAGGAAAACTTGAAGAAATGATTCAATTGTACTTCTAGCCATCCAATATGTAGTATATTATGTTTCAAACCGATTAGTTTCTTGGAAAGTATTATATTTCTTAAATCGTCTATTTCTTATTACGTATAATGGAGTATAGCTGCTATGTTGTTATATTTCTGTTAACACAATATTTTTATTTTGCGAATTTCGTTTATCCGAACGTTATTACTCAATGAGCGCACATATAACAAACATTTGCGTAATACTTCGCCCAGCATAGTAGGGATTTATTATATTGTTTTCTTGCTACATTTACTCGATCAGGCGACCGACATCGCTCAAAGCCTAAGTTATAAATATTGTAGAAAGATAATTTTTTTGTGATATTGAGATTACCATTCCTTCTAAATACGATATTCAAAATGCTTCTTTCCTGGTAATGTCAACAGTCTCTTCACAAACGACAAATAAATATGAATTAGTAAATACCGACGAAAATTAGACGCTTGGAAAGTAGAAGGATAGAAAATATATGCGTATGGAGAATGTCGAATAAGGTATATTAAAGGGAAAAAAATCAAAATGTGTAAGGAAGGATAAGAAAGAAAAAAGATTTCTTCTTAACGATAGTATGGATAAAAAGTGTTTGTAACATTTTGATGAAATTACCGGGGATGACATAATACCTCATCAATTTGTGAAAAATAGTGGGATAGAAAATAGACGGAAGACAAACTGTGATTTCATTCTTGACTTTATTGTATTTTTTGAAAGGGAGTACAATTTGGTTATTCTATCGTCATTTATGCAGGTTTTTAAGAGATCCAAAAGAGAAAGGCCCAGAATAATATATAAGCAACCAACCAGTCACGATAATGAATTCTATATTATCTATATCGTTTTAAACAACACACACTCGATAATATAAAACATACTTAAATTTTTTTCATCTCTCAATTCGTTATTATGCCGATTGCCTTCGTAAAGCCAGTCCCATTATTGATAGAGAGGCGTAGATAATTGTAAAAGTTAACTTAACGAAAATTTAGATACTTCATTTTTCGTCATGTGTTTCGCCTGATGTGTTCCCGATTAATTGAATTTGATGCAATCTTGTATATTCTTTTCACACGCCAGACCGATTCTATACATATGCACACAAATACATACATTCATATCTATATATATATATATATATATATATATATATATATATATATATATACATATATATATATATACATATAATCTAATACATTTATATACCTATTTATTCACACATTTGTCTACATGTTGATTAAGTATTTATATCTATCTGAACATCTCTAAGCATGTAAATGAAAACAAAATTAAAGAGAAACTTGAAAAATAAATTGAAATAATAAAAGAGATGTCATTAAGATAGATGCGAACAGCTATCTATCGGGAAAGCGAACCAACTCCTACGAATTCCATATTTTCATATATCTGCGCAAGACACATAAATGTAAACACGACTGTTGATAATTGTTTGATTTTCCTTTAATTTAAAAAGAATGTTATTTAACTGATTATTTACGAGAAAATAAAAAAAAAAACATTCGTAGATGATACTATGGAAAAGTAATATAATAAATTGGTAAAAGAAAATAATTTTTTAACAAAACGGAAAAAAGTGAAAAAAATTGAAATTAACGAATTATGAATATCAGACTGCGCGAGGAACATAAGTTAATTTTAAAGAAAAATTTCAATAATTTATAATGCTGACCTTGGCGTGGTTGGACTGCGTTGCGCCGCTGCGTGGAATAACAAAAAAAATGAACAAAAGTTCAATGGCTTTTACGATAACGGCCTCTATTTCTAAAGGTGAAAACTTCGAACATCAAACTTCAGATAATTGTAAATTCATTTAAACTATATAGATGTACGAGTAGTTAAGTAAACCACTGTTGAAGCAATAGTAAATTCCGTTAAACGTTACACGCTACGGAACACCTACGAAGCACAAATAACTTTAATTTATTTTCTGCTAGATATAAATTTTCAAATGGCGCTCGTTCGCTACGTGTAAAGTCAAAAAATGATTGATTTACTGTATTGGTTACTGTATCAGTTTTCCTTTGCACTCCGAGGAATGGAAGCTCTCTCGCTGTTGCCTGCAAAGAATGAAGAAAATTATATTCACGTACGTATATACAAGAAAAGGTATTATGTAGGCTTATCTGCAAACTGTGAGTAAACAAAATCTAATGAACTTATGACAAATTAAGAAAAATAGTTCTATCTCTCTCTATTAAAAATTGTAATTAAGCAAATTATTATTATGAAAGGTTTTGGACATATCAAAGTGGATATTCGAGTATCTATTAATTATCCCTTCGTAATACATCGCTACAATTAAAAGATTTTCACCTTGGTAAGAAGAAAGCTCCTGATCCTTAAAAAATTTCGATCCGTTAGAGACGTTATTGTTGACAGATATACTTTAGAATCCTCCAAAAATATAAAAATGCTCAATTAATCTATCGATAAATTTTCTAAGCGACCTAATTATTTATTTAAACATTTGAGTCAACATATAGACTTTCATACTTATCAGAGAAATGTCAGAATCTCGCTGAAACTTTCTCAAATGGAATTTCGTATCATGCAAAGGGAAGGTAGAATAATTAAGAAACGAAAACTACTAGGTTCGTTCATAAAACCAAACGATCGTTTCGGTTACCGATACCTGTCTCCTCGAAGACAAGCCGCTTATCCGTTCGTTTCTCAGTTCTCTTGTTAGAATGGAATCGTGTATCTCTATTCTAATCGATTAACTAAAAAAAAGTAACTCAAGCGAGTAATCAACCAGTATGTTGGACTCGTCAGTAGGTAGTATCATAGGCATAGGAAACGCAGAATAATATCACGGAATTAGTTAGCAACAGTTGGCTGTACAATTAGTTGTATATACGATTAGTCGAATAAATCGTATAAATGTCTAAACAGAAGTATCCTGATTCCGGCAACCCTAATTAGACATTCCCCTCCGGTTAGTATTATGCAATAATACGTCAGAGCCGATTCAAACGTTAAATACAGTAAGTTCGGCGAAATATTATAATAAGAAACTATACAATTTTCTATAGTATATTATAAAATAACATAAAATAGTGTACAACATAGCGTCTCTAATATAGCTCATAGATACGTAAATAGAATTATGCAATTTTCTGTAGCATGCTATATAAAGCAAAAAAATTTGAATATGATTCAACTTACCAAGAACATGAAGAATATAACCGGCGATTCTCAATATCGATTCGAGATAGTGCGGGCAATTTGCAGATATTACGATTTGTATGCTCATCGTCTTTCTTCCTTGGAATTTCGTCGCTCTGGCGAAACACAGGCTACCGTCTCGATTAAAAATAAAGTTGGTCCAAATTTCCTCGAGCTTTTAGTTTTTTGGTTTCTTTTGAATTCTTTTTTTGATATTCCGAAACAGCGAATATTTATCAATAATCGAGTTTCCATTTATCTATCCCACACAAATATATGAAAATATGACATTCGTAAAAGTTAATCCACTTTCCGGATACATAGAGGTTCGCTTCTTTTCTCGATGTCTCCCTTTCTTCTTTAATTTAGATTTCTTTTTTCATTTTAATCAATGTTTTCTTTCTCCTTTTATTTAAACTTCCCTCTCGTTCCAATCAATGTTTCCTTTCTCCTTCAATTTAAATTCCACTTTTCGTTTTAATTTATCTAATAATTTTCTTTTCTATGTTATTTCGATTTACGTCGTTGACGATTCTCAGATAGATATAGATAGTAGGTCATTTTGTAGACAAATACATAAATAAATATGTACATAATTAGACTTTAATACATAGAAAGTACACAGTACGGAGAAAGACGTACATATATATACACATATATATACATATATGTATTTACGTATACGTCGAATCCGTCTACCGTCTAAAAAGAATATTAAAAATTTCATTCACAAACGTAGCAGATAAAAGAGAAAATATACAAGCTAATTTTACCCAGAACGTAATAAACTTACCAAGTAGGTAGCGAAAATAGTGCCATAGCCCTCTGTTAATAATTGCGCCTTGCACGAGTGCCTGTGAGAGAATAATTAGAAATTAATATTGCATTGCGATTGATAGATCGAAACAGTTTTATAACAACCCGCTAATTAAAAAAGAAGTCTGTCAAATATTACCATTCCAAATAATTTACGAAGTATTCCTTCAAAGCAGCCGAACTATACTATTTCCTCTGTTTAATATTATACGATAATATACTCAAGACAAATTGCACAGTGGAACAGAAAGTGTTAAATAAAAATAAAAAGCTAACAATTTTCGTATAAAACAATATATCGTAGTATTAAACACGAAATTGTATAATATGGTCTATAATGTGGTATCTCTAATATAACTCATAGATATGTACACAGAATGATACAGTTATCTACAGCACGGTACATACAGAAAAAAATCTTATGAAAATCAATCCTTGAGTTAATATCGGACGATATTATATAGAAATAATATTTACCTAACGAGTGGATCTTGTTTAAGAAGATGATTTCCATTATCGTAACAGATCGAAAACTTATATATTATTCTGGGTGTTTCCTCTTCTGGACTCCGTAGAAACTTGCTCGACAGACGACTCGATACGAAATGAACGAGTGTTTCATCTCCTGCGGATAGCTAGTAATCTGTATCAATTAGTCGGCTTTAGCGCTGTTTCGTTCTACACCCTCCTTCTCGTGTATTCGCGAGGGTAGCTTCCCCTACTATCTCTTCACAATGTTACCCATAATTTTGGATCGATACTATGGTAAAGGGGAACCTTCTGCTTGTTTTCAAGCTTCTTATACATTTTTTCTTTCTATCGTTTATTCTCTTTACCCTTATACTTTCGACCACTTTACTTTGTAAAATTCTAATTTTATTCATTTTCTTATGGGGCAGAAATTTTTTACGTATTTACTTATTTAAATTTATTTATTTTTTGTAGAGAAAACGTTGACAGTACCAAAAGCGTAAAATTCAAAAAACCGTATTGGGAATGTAGAGTAATTTTATGGAAAAGCTGCCTATAGCATTTATAACTAATGTTTCGAGCGATGTTTACTATTATATACTATCGAGTAGATCTCTACTATTTTGGGGAGAGTGTTATGTCAGTGTTGTATTATATCTGAATCTATTGAGAAATATAATACAATCGCCGTTATACTCTGCTACACGTAATAAGAAATAAACGAGTGAATAAATACGATATTTTGTAAGGAACTAATTAGTATAGAAGATGATATACGAAATGTTGGGTGACAAGTAATTTGATTAGATAATTTCTCAAGTTCTCATAATTAAACGATGCAGCTGAATGGATAAGTGAGTTATACAGCTAATCCTATCATTCAATCTGCTCTGTGGTTTCGTAAGGGGCAGACAAATTAAAAAATATATTTCCTATTTTCATAATCAGACGGGAGATATACTAAACGCGCACAGGTCCCCGCACCCATTACTGCCCACTTGCATTGGCGCATATAAGCGCGCACAAGAGCACACGTGCATGGAGCGAGATATTATCAAATCGTTTCATACTCGACGATACGTTTGGACGAACGTAATACGCTTATGCATTTTCATTAAATCCCTTTCAGAACGTACTAACGAGAGAATTCTGGCTACGCAGCAAATAAATTCGTGGAAATTCGTATTTTTGTGCAAAACGTAAATGAAATATTATGAATATCTTTTAAGTACACGACGTGAATATTATGACATACAATTTAGAAAATTAATTCAACCTTTCTTCTACTTTTAATTTAACTGAATGTTTACTTAATTTAATCCGATGAAATCAAGATGGAAAGGTGACGTAAGCGTGGAATTAACATTTCTCGTGCGATTTAAAACTATTCATTATTATATCGAAAATCGGTGTATCCTTTGGTCGTCCCTATAGGTTTAATCATTTTGAAAGTTAAACCTGCATAGATTTCATTTCTATTTTTTCCGAGCTCATTCCAAAATCCATGAACAAACTTTCGAAACTAACATTCGTTTCCATTCTCGATATTATTCTCTGTTATTTCCATATTATTAATATTATTCCCGAAATGTCCCGATGATCCATTCGACTTCATCCTTACGATACGCCGTGTTAGGAACTTTCGAATTCAAATCCACTTTTACAAAATCAATGTTCGGCCAGAGACCAACATCGGCTTGATTAGAACTAAATTTACCAGTGAAATTATCGTCGTTGAGATAGAATATAACGTCTATTCAATCGTAAACGAGGGTTTACTCATTATGTTTACCCTCACCTTCAACTTCTTCATCTCCTGTACTTCCTTTTACTTCCTCTTCATCTTCAGGCTTGATTCCCAGATTTTCCTTTTTGAAATCATTGTTAATCGTCATAAGATTTTTCTTATCGTTCCTAATCTCATCCATGGGATTGAAATAAATATTATTATGGTGTATATAACTTTCTGACTAATTGCTATAGAAATTAACATTAGTTCGATATCAAAGAACACTGTCAACGTTATTATTGATCTTCATATTCCCTCCTCGATTGCGGTGAATCTCTTCGAGGGTGAAAAAGACGGAATTCAAAAGGATACCTCAATGAAATATTATTTACTACGAAGGGATAATCCCTCATTAGAGCAAATATTGCACTTTGATCCACGAGCCGCGTCCACCGTCGGACGACCCTACATCAAACCTTTCCGAACGCAATCTATTATATACTCTTATAAAGCTGCTTACCATAGGATCCTTTGAAAGGATATATTCCCTAGCGTCGTACCACCGTTCGAACGTAGTTCTGTAAGCCAATATACATGGGACTCGAGAAGGTTCGTCGTCATGACCATTAAAAATGTTGCCTTCCTTTTTCTCTTTCTTGTTATTATCGATCACCTGACGAACGCGGTATAAAAGACGGTATTACGGTAAGTTTGAGACAAGAAGATCTTTCAAAAGGAATTGCCTTGCTATTGATTCCAACACGTTGATTGATAGTATTCCCTAGAAGCACTAGAAAAGTTTTGGAAGAGGTTCATAATTTTAGTTAATGCAGTATCACCGATCGATAACGCGTAAATCGATATGTGCTCTCCATGCCTGAGGTATATGGAACATCTTTTATCTCATTTTTCAAAATTAGTCCCGTAACGGCAAGCATCACGTCACTGTCTATGAACTGTAAAGAAAAACTGAACATTTTAAAGCACCAAATGAAAAAAAAGATGGCAAAAGAAATATTTTTTGCGTAATAAATGTTTTTGGCCTAAGTTTGACGGATGGGAATTAAAAATGTGTACAATAACGTACACGAAATACTTTTATTAGGACAAAATGTCATCAAAAAGTTAATTCCTTTTCATTTAATATTAATTCTTGGTAGGGAGCGATCAATAAAGCGAAGCAGAAGCGTTATTTGCAATATGCCGTAGCGAAATATGAATTACTTCATATCGTAGTTAAAAGGAAAAAAGTCCGTCGAATTTAATGGGATTGGTCGACAAATTCTTTTCCCCCCACTCGTACTCTTCTCTTCCGTTTCGGCTCTTTCGACCGCTGAATAGGAAGTTTCGATTGATTTGCGTAAAGCGTACTGAAATGAAGTACTCAAAAGGAAATTATCTAAACTAATATTACGAAAGAAAATAAACATAATAACTTTCTCTGAATCCACATTCCCTTGTAAATGCACGGTAAAGAAAGAGAGATGCTTGTTAACCTAAACGATGGAAAAAAAATAGGTAATATTACGAAACAAATTATCGAGCAGTATTTCTTTGTCGAAAGTAATACTTACAGATAAATATTTTTAACCATAAAAGCAAGAAAACTATTGATGGCCGGTTATCAACAATTTCCAATTGTAAATTGTAATGAAAGAGAGGATGAAAAAAAGAATACAACTCCTATTTAAAGTAACTAAAAAAGGAAAATAACTTGTCCAGCGAATAGAGAACAATTGAAAAATTTTTTTCCTCCGGATCAGCATGACATTTCGACTCTTTATATCGTGTAATACGTGGTATCGATTAACTTGCGTCGAATGTACTGACTCATCGCACCGTGATCCGCCTCCGTAATTTGCTCTGTTGTAGGGTGTGGCGGTTTGGGGGAGAATCTCGTCTGTAGGAGTCGTTCTTCTAATAATTAAAATGAAAGTAATACGTAAGTAGGCGCTAGATAATCGCGTTTTTACTTCATACGTACCAAAGGAAAGTTACAAGCAGTCTAAACGGTACAAACAATTCCTTCATTTACGCTAGTCTTTTGTTTAATTTATTCATATAAGGTAAATCCATATCAGTGATCATTAGTTTATAATTTATTATAAAATTTCAGTTCTGTATTATGAAAATGAAACTGATTATCGTGACCAGACCCACCCTAATTCTTATTTCGTTGCTTCTTGGAGAAGGAACTTTATGTCGCTTAAAAAAGGGCGTAACCGGATTTTCCTTCGATGACTGCACAATTTAAATGAACAACTGAACGTCTATCCTAAGTCTTCACTAATCTACGAATTTTAAATTATTTCAGAGATATACGAAACTAAATGAACGCAAAATCAGTTCCAATAACCCAGTAGTATTGCAGAGGAGCCGAATTGACAGATATCTGAATTCTAATTACGTCAAAAGGAGATACAAGGATTTCAACTATGGGCAACGCGATGACTAAACATTCGACATCCGACGATACTTCCTACTCGGGTAGTACAAATATCCTACCGTCAACCGGATCAGGAAATGAAAACGTTTCTCTCTTTTCCATTCCTATATTTAAATGCTAAATCGATCCATGCTGTGTTTATGAAATGGTATGATATTTTAGAGATAAGATATGAATTTTTTTTTCTAAAACGTAATATGGAATATAAAATCTGTATGATGGATGTATAACATAATTATTTATTGAATATTTACACAGATTTTACAAAGTCGGCGAGGGTGTTTCTATTGATAATTGAATTCATTTCAAATCTTCCGCGTGATATGAAACCCAAGTTGACGAGAGACGAACGTAATTATCTGGTGTATGGAGACAACGTGACGTCATTGCTAGCGCATTGTTATAGCAATCATTGATCTTGATATTGGATTTTAAGAAACGAGGTACGAAGAGATAGGATATAAGTAACTCGTCACGTATCTTATCCAATCTTCCATATTAATTCCATCTTTTATAATATAGTACATTGGATAGGGAAAACAGAAGAGTGTTTCGAGAAGCAGTTGGAAAATCTAACCAAAGAACGAACATTGTCAGCTATTGCTCGTAGATCAAATGAGAGGTTGGTTTAATAATGGATAATCACTTTTTCGTCATGCTGCATTGATATATTCATTTATTGGAAACTAGATTGGATTAGAATTTCGCTAAGTAGCTCTATATCCGACGGAGAACTTTAAACGGAAGTGAAAGTAGCCGATTTTCTCATAGAGATTAATTTCTTCAAAGGAAATGTACATTGAAGTAAATTGTTTGTGAATTTAAGTTCATCGTAATGTGTCGAATTAGTAAAGAACGTTTCTTATAAATTCAAGCACGTAGCAGTATATACTCATTAAATACGCATTATATAGAAGTTTATTTCGATCAACTGTAATACTCCATTACTATTCACGTGCTACATGTGTTTAATGTAACCCTCAACATCGTAATACATATCATAATGCAGTGTAGTATGCGATTAACATTAAATTTTTATTACTGCTTTGTTGGTCGATAATATAAAGTCGGAATTCAGAGAAAGTCTTTTGTCATATTTATCTTATTTTCTTAGTATCAGTGTTTTCCTTCTACGTGTTTCATTTGAAGATCAGACCACATTTCCTATTACGTGGTCGAAAGAGCCGAAAAGGCCGAAAAGGATGAAAAGGACGCGAGTTGGGGGATACGAATTTTTCGATCCATCCCTATTAATACGGCAAGTTTTTACTTTTTCGTCACTACCTTTTGAAATGACTCATTTGATCTACATTGCGTAATTAATATTGCAAAAAACACTTCTGCCCCGTACTTATTGATTGCTCTGTACTAAAAGTTAATATTGAATGAAAAGGTTTTCTTAATAATTTTGAATAATATATATATATTATGGGCGTTAATATGCACAGTACTGATACGCTGCTAAGAAACGTTGGTTAAAAGCGTTGCTCGTACAAAAAATGTTTTCTTTCCGATCTCTCCTTGTCACTATAAAGATTATATCATGTGCGAATTGATCAATATAAGAATCTAATTGTGCTTTAATATTTTCAGGTTTTTGTTACAGTTCACTGGCCGTGATGTCACCCTGAATTACAGCTCCAATTTAAAGAAAGAATAGAAAGAAAAATACGTATGCGTATATCTTATGCGCGGACTATGAATTATATCGTATCGATCGGCGGAATTGTATCATCTAAGATTTTTAAATCATCTTTAATACTTCTTCGAGGTACTATAAGTTATCGTTTTCTTTTTTTCAGCATCGTCCTCGTCTTTATGTGATCTGATACTGTGTTCATTATGCGATTGAGAATACCTAGGAAGAGGAAAAAGAAGGTGAAACATTTATGCTTGACGATGAAGTTTGGAAAGACCAATGTGGCGCAGTTTTGTAAAGCTTGGAACAGTGGCACGAGAAAGTGAGATTTTATCAAAGGATCCAAACGTAAGCGGCTTTAGCTAGAGGATATATGAGATTGTACTCGGAAAGATTTGTCGGAGGGCCGCCCGACGTATACCGAAGCGGTATATGGATCAAAGGGGAATGGGAATGATACTGAGGGATATTTCTGATACAAAATAATTTAACATACAGGGACGATCAAAGGAATCAACGTTTTTAGAAGTAATAACGTTGGCAGGGGAATACTTTTAAGTTATACGTGAAATAGAAAGTCCACGTTTACGTCATCGTTATTCCCTCAATTTAACTGAAGTAACCATTCGATAGAATTAAAGAAGGAGAAGTGTTGAATTCTACGTTTCAAATTGTTTGTCATAATAATCACGACATGTACTTAAAAAATATTCGTAATATTTAAAGTGCGTTTTTCATAGATATGGAAATTTGTTCGAAATAATTGTTGCGTAGCGCGAATTACCCTTTAGATACATTTTGATGGGGATTTAGTGATAATGCATGTATGTAGTACGTGCTCCCGCACTTATCGTGAAGTACCTTCGTTTTGAACCCTTCGTTATATCTCCCCATCTGCGTATGCTCTGGTGCACGCTTGTCTGCATCAGTTGAAGTGGCCGGGATTGAGTGCGCCGTCGTGTGAACGTTTGTACGTACGAATCCTCTCTTATTTGGATAATAAAGGGAGCATTCTTTCATTTGCTTTCCTCTTATTAGACCAAGCGGACAATTGGACCCAGCAGGACTTGGAATTAATATGGAAGTTTGGATAAGATACGTGACGAGTTACTTATATCCGATCTCTTCGTACCTCGTTTAAATTTAATATCAAGATCAATGATTGCTATAAGAATGCGCTAGCAATGGTGTCACGTTGTCTCCATACACCGGATAATTACGTCCTTTTCTCGCCAACTTGGGTTTCATATCACGTGGAAGATTTGAAGTGAATTCAATTATCAATAGAAACACCCTCGCCGACTTTGTAAAATCTGTATAAAAAGTCAATAAATTATTACAAAACATACCTATGATATATATTTTATATTAAATAATGAAAATATCTTACCACTCGATAAACACAGCATTGATTGCTTTAGCATTTAAGTATAAAAGTAAATCTGGATGAAAACAACAGTAGTGATAGTGATATCATCTAACAAGAAAATCGGGAGATCTCGCAGATAATGATAGGGACGAAAATGTTGGAAAAGTATGGCTTCAAAATTCATCATAGATTTGATAGAAAATTATAAGTGATAAAATTTTGGTCTTTTTGTAAGAAAATATGTTCTGCGACATCGTTATAATATGTCATTCGGTTTTGAAGTTGTGATATATTTATTATTTGATGCGAGTCGTAGGACTACGTTTGCGCGACAAAGTATCGATTTGTTGAGAGCTTACGTGCGAAAGTGCGCAAAGCAAAAAGCGTTATTACGTTTGTTGCACATTGGTTGCTTTCACGGACGGAAAGATCAAAAATGAAATTAATTAATAGGAAATAAACTCCTCTAATAATCTCTTCTAATTCGACATATTACTTTTCTCGTTTATTTTTCTTTTTTTCTCTTTTCTCCTTTACGGTTTAGAGTTTGAGATTAACTGAACAATGTTGACGATTGACGATTTTTTTCTAATTTGTATGCCTAATAATGAGCATCAATAAGAATTAAATTCTCAGTTTTTTCATCTGTCGAAAATATCATTTCTTTTGCTATATTATGCATTATTAAAAAATATGGATTCAGAGAAGACCTTTCGCCATACTCATGTTTTTCTTTTCCGCTTTATCATCTTCTCCTTTACGAATTTCTTTTTAATGCGCTTTACTCGGATCAATTAAAATTTCCTATTTCGCGGCTGAAAGGATAGAAACGATCGAAAAGTATATGGATTGGAAGGAAATGAATTTCTCGATGAATCCCTTTTAATTCGACATATTATTACGATTTTTTTTAACTACCGAATATAAAATAATCCACATTGCATAACCGAATATAGAGACGAATGTTTTGACGGATCTCCCTACCAAAGATTCACATTCCATGAAACAAAATTAATTCCTTTATTAATATTCTGTCATGATAACGACTTGTGGATCAGTAATATATATGTTTGTGATTCCTATCTGACCAAATCGGCCAATGAACTTGTTTATGTAAAGAATATTTTTGTTAGTCATAATAGAAATAACATCGAGGGTGAATTGATCAGCACGAGATGTACCTTCCTATGAACCAATACATTTGTAAGAAAATAGTTTCGAAGAAGCCTTCGTCAATAACATCTTCATCTATCTTGGAATGTCATGCAATTGACTTTCGAATATGTCGGGGATCCAAAACGTTGTGCTTTAACATTTTCAATTTATTGTGTCAATTCTTCGGAGGCGACATGACGCCTTATATTACAGCTCGGATTTAAAAAAAAGAAAAAAAGCAAGATATATATCCATTTATCTTATGCGCGGACACTGAATAACATAGTACCGATCGGCGGTATTCTATTACCTAATATTATCAACGACTTCCAAAACATTTTTAGTGCTTCTTCGTTGATGATACTATCAATCAATGTGCTGGGTTTGATAGGAAAGCGTTTCCTTTCCACATATCGTCCTTATCTTTACGTGATCCGTAGTATTGTGCTACACACCGTCTTCATCATGTAATCGAGATTAACCAGTGGGAAGAGGAAGAAGAAGACAAAAGGTTTATAATGGTGGTGACGACGATCTTTGACGAGATTAATATTGCATCGTTTTACATTCGAATGGTTGCACTAGGAGACGGAAAATACATTATTGAAAGAATCCAAAGTTAGCAGTACAAGTTAGAGGAAATAATCAAGAATGGTTGGAGAGATTTGTCGAAGGGTTGTTCGTCGATGTTAAGGGAATATGGATTAAAGTGGAATTGAAATGTTACACAGGTTTATCATTGAAAATGTTTAAATCTTCATGCGCGATAAATAGATTTACCGTTTTTTGAGGTAATAGTGTTAGTCGGGGAATAATTTTAAATTATGCGTTAAATATTCAGCGTACGTTTACATCATCATGTCATCGTTATATCATCAGTTTAACTAATTATGAAAAGTAAATAAAAAGAAAAAGAGAGGAAATGTTTGATTCCATGTTCCAAATTGCTTGTCAGAATATTCATGTACATAAAAATAATATATAATGAATGTATTTCAGAAATACAGGTGTTTGGACGAATTAATTTATTACGCGACACGAATTTTGACTGGGATTTAATGAAAATGCATGTACACATTACGTTCTTCCATATGTTTCGTCAGGTACCGTGGTATTAAACCATTCGTCATTACCTCCCTCCTTACCCGTGATCATTGTTGGTACGCGTGCGCGGTAGGTCATGTAGTTGGTAATGCGTTAGCGGTCCTATGGGCGTGCGTGCCTATATCTCCTCCCTTACTATGAAAAGAGGAAAAAATACAATTTTTTCATTTGTCTTTCTCTCATTAAACTAAGCAGACAATACGATAATACGATTGACTGTTTAGCTGCATCATTTAATTCGCAGATCGATTTTATAATTTTGATCTCGCGGTAGTAGAATCTGAGTTGCGTCGCTGCATGTAATGTCGACAAAAACGAACTTTTGAATAGCTTTGACGATTGCCCTCACTTTCTAAAAGTGAAAATTTCAAACTTAATTTTTTTTTATAATTTTAAATTTGTTTAAACGATATAGATTCATGAGGAGTTAAACGACCAACGGTATAAGCAGTAGTAAATATCGTTAAAGGTTACACGCCAGGGAACACCTCCGAAGCAACAAATAATTTTCATTTATTTTCTACTAGACTTAAATTTTGAAATACGGCGTTCGTTGTCAACGTGTGAAGTCAACAAATGATTGATTTGAACGGTTACCGGTACAGTTCCCCTTTGTACTTCGTCGAATAAACATCGAAGCTATGTCACTGTCGCCTGCAAAGAATGAATAAAATTACACTCACGTACGTGTATATAAAACAAACCATTATGTATGTTCTTCTCTAAGGTAATTGCAAAAAATGTAATGAACTAGCTAAAATAGTTGCATCTCTCTCTATGAATACATGTAATCAAGCAAATTATTATTGTTAAAGATTTTGGAAGATGTGATCCATGATAACATTTAACCCGTAATATCATATCACTATCGATCGAAATACTCTTTTTTAATGAATTAACTTAATAGATAATTAATTAAAATAAGAGACTCTTAGATGTTAACATTCCAAGGTATTTTTATTAATTATTGCAAATATCTTACTATGTTTCCGTAATAATGCACGTATGTATGTATCATTAGAATCAGTTCTGTTTTCTGGTTCTATGTAACAAGATATGGGATTATGAAACCAATATCCTTGGGAATCCAATCGCTATGGTCATTCTCTCCATAGCACTAAGAGTATAATACGATCAAATTAAAAATTTAAAGCGGAATTTTCACACATTTTATTATTATAATTATTACTCGTTGCTAATCAAGAAAATAAAATATTACTTACAGCAGATTGCCAACAATAGATGCACCTAGTAGATTTAATATTCCTTTAATATCCTTTAATAATCCCTCCGAAATGTTACCTATAATTTCGAATCGTTAATATCGTAAAGGGAGATTTTTTTCGGACTTTATCCTTTTTTCTGTTTTTGATCTCCTCTATTACTTTCAATCACTATATTTTGTTAAAATGTAATTTTTCATATCTCCTTTTCGGGGTGGGAATTTTTTTCGGTACTTAATTATTCATACATATATATTTTTCGTGAAGAATAGTGTAGGCATTACGTAGACAGTAGAATTTAAGGACCTGTTTGTAGAAAGAAATATAATTTCATAGAAAGGCCATCTTTCTACAACATATACAACATATGTTTCATATAAAAATAATAATAATATTAATTAGTATTATGAATCACCATCATATTGGGGGAATTATTATGTCAATGTTAGATTTCATTTGCGCTTATTGAGAAATCAAAACATTCGGATAATATATTCGGAAAATACAAATATCATGTTACTTGATATATAATAAAATCGCTTTATACTCAGTTGTACGTAACGAGAAATAAAGGATTGTAGAAATATAATATTTTGCTTGGAATTAATTAACAAAGAACGCAGTGAACGGAATATTGAATAACTAGAATTATAATTTGATAATTTTTTAAAATTCTCCAATCGGGAGTAAATTTTTAGGAAAATGTGACTACGAAAGAGCTTAATCAGTGACGCGGTACGCAGCTCTGTAAAAGATCTAACAGGGTAACTAAATTTTGCATCCAAGTAGTCTTATTATCCAAATGTTTGCTTCGTTCGATGAAAGGAATACAAATGCGAAAATAACTGACTTATTTTCGGGATACGAGAGGAGTTATTCGCACACACGCCCTTAGGATCGTACACTCATCCCCTTCACTTGAATAAGCCCACGCACGCGCAAAGGTATACAAGCAGATGGAGAGGGACAAGAATAATACGTTCAATATGAAGGGACATGACGATAATTATGAGGGAATGTATTACGCATCTGCAAATCATTATACCTCGGATCAATCGTTACCAAGAGGATTCGAGCAAACCAGCAAATTAATTGGTCCAAATCCCTCTATTCCTGATTATGTATATTAAATCTTATGCATATTATTGAAGTACCAACCGTGAATATTATGTTAACCAATTTGGAACATTGAATTAAACGTTTCTTCCCTGTTTAGTAATATTAAAGTATTATTTAAACTGAGTGTGATAATCAGTTTAATAATTAGTTCATAAATAGTTTAAATATTTATTTAAAATGGTATAACGATGACAGGGTGACGTAAAAGTAAACTGAATATTAAACGCATAATTTAAAAGTGTTCCCGCGCTAACACTATTATGTCGAAAAACGATGAATCTTTTGACCGTACATAGAGATTTAATCATTTTCAAAGATAAACCTGTTTCAATACCATTTCAATTCCACTTTAATCCACAATCCGTTTGCAACGTCGAATAGACCAACAACAAATCTGTCTCGACACACTCGAATATATGCTCTGGCCAAAGCCGCTTACCGTTCGATCCTTTCAATATGACATATTCCGCCTCATCCTGCCACCATTCGAATGTAGCTTTGTAAAACGGAGCAATGTAAGACATATCAAGGTTCATCGTCCCTGCCATTAGAAATTTTATCTTCGTTTTCCTCTTCCTGGGTATTCTCGATCGCATAATGAACACGGTATGTAGCATGTTCTTAGGGATCGCTTAAAGACAAGAAGTATGGTTAAAAACGAAATGCCTTGCTTCTAGATGCAGCATGTTGATTTATAGTATCCCCAGGAATCACTAAAACAGTTTTGGGGGACTGATAAACTTAAATAATGCAATACAATCGAGCGATGACATGTAATTCGATGTGTGTTCTTTGTACACGAGATATACAGATGTACATTTACTTTTCTTTTTTTTCAATACGTTCTATAACATAAAGCATCACTTTTGTCACTGTCGATGAAATGTAACAAAAAACTGAAAATTTTAATGAACAATTGGATACTGCTCATGCCGATCATCTCGCCTATTATGCTATCTTTATTGTGGCAACAAGTAATCGGTAAATAAATATTTTTTGCATAGAAAACGTTTTACGCCGACGTTTCAGAGCTGGGACTAAAAATGTGAATCGTGACGTTCAAAAGCTACTTTAATTAATAAAAAAATTAATTACTTTCCATTCAATATTATTCCTTGGTAGGGAGCGATCAACAAACATGAAACAGAAGCGTTTATTTCAATATATATTTGTGCAATATGGATTATTTCATACGGTATTGAAAAAGGATCAGTACTAATATGACGAATTAAAAGGGATTTGTCGTGAAAGTCGTTTCCACTCTCTCCTATCGTTTTCGGCCTTTTCGGCTCGTTCGAACGCGTAATGGAAAATTTCGATTTACCTACATAAGTCGTCTTCAAATGCGTAAAACGTGAAGTGGAAGTACAACACACTTGAAAAAAAGAAGATGATATTACGAAAAAAAAATACATATGACGAACGGTTTCCTCTGAATCCATATCATTTCGACTGCAGAATAAAGAAAGAGAGATGCTTGTTAACTAAAATAATAGAAAAAGAATACAGGGTAATAATACAAAAAAAATGTCAAACAATATTCTTTGCTCGAAATTAAATCTTATTGATATAAACTTTTAACAACAAGAACGGGAAGAACATTATTTGCCAATTTTTAAAATTCTTTAGTAGATTTTTACTTTCAAATTGTAAACTGCTGTAGGGAAAGAGACGAAGCGAAATAAGAGCATAGTTGAAAAATGATGACGACATAACCAGTTAATAGAGATGAATGGAAAACTCCATTTCCTCGCCGTTCGCGACCTTTCCGGAACATTCCATCTGGTAATAAGAAATATTGATTAATCAACATGAAACGTAATAAACCATTGCAGAGTGCGCCTGCTCGGTCGCAAAGGTAAGCGCCAAGAGCGATTGCGGGGCGTGGGGGATGAATACCTCATATCAGAGGACGAGCGGTAAAACCGTTGGTCATTCCTTCGGTGGCTGTGGAACTAGCAATACGCCAGATAGTGCCTTACTATATATATTTTCTACTTTTATACATCATACGTCACAAAGGGTAATTATAAAAATAGTTCATCAGGTTGAAACAATTTATTCAATCTCAGTAGTCATTTGTTGATGTTATCAATATACGATAAAGTTATCAGTAATCATTAGTATATAATTGATAATAAAATTTAAATTATACGTTAGGGAAATGAAACCGAATATCCTAATAAATATTATCTTAATAATTATTTGTTGCATCGCAGAGAAAGTACATTACATCGCTTAAAAGGGTGTAACCCGATTTATCCTTGATAACTACATAACTTAGATGAACAATTGAATATCTATCGTAGGTCATAACTAATCTACGAATTCTTACTTATTTTAGGGATGGCCGAAACGACTTAAAGGGAAACGTTTTTCCAATAGGCAATATTTATTGCGAAGGATCCGAATTTAGCAATATCTGAATTGTAATACATTTCAGAGGAGATACACGAATTTCAACTACAGCCACCGTGATACTTAAATATTTGACATCCGAAGTGAAGCATATTTATTTGGCACCTTCTCTTCTTCCGTACATCCCACGATGCATCCCACGTGGATAGTACAAATGCCCGACCATCAACCGGATTAAGGTTTGAAAACGTTTTCCTGTTTAGTCTAATATTTAAATGGTAAATCAATCAATCTTTGTTTATGGAGTCATTAGATATTTTAGGGACTAGATATAAATTTTTTATTCTAAAAGATAATGTGGAATATGAAATCTGTATCATAGGTATATTTTATAATAATGTAATGAATTTTTCCAGAGAGGATGTACTATTTGAAATTGAAGCATCACAAATCCTCCGGATGGTATTCAAGTCAATTTGGCGAGAAAGGCACCTCGTCATCTGGTGTGTGGAGAAAACACGTCGCCATTGCTATACTATTACAATAGCAACCATCCACTTGAATACTGGATTTTATTAAACGAGGTACGAAGAGATCTGATATAACTAACTTGTCACGTATCTCATCCAATTTTCTATACGAATTTCATCCTTTATAATATAGCATATTGGACTGTGAAAACAGAAGATCGTTTCAAGAAACATTTGGAAAATGTAAGCACCCATTGCCCGTTGATTAATGTACTTGAAATGACTGTATCTTCTTTGAATGTATTATAATTTAGATATTGGTAAATTCAGATTTTTCGCAATAAATGTTGCCTATTGGAATTGCTTTTGCCTTTAATTTTTTCCCTATATCTCTAAAATAGGTCCAATTTCGTATATTGTTTAAGACTTATCAATGTCATTCGTTCGTTTTAATTGTATAATTTCCGAACATAAAACGAATGATGCCTTTTCAATGCCTTCTAAGTGCCATTTCTATAATATAGAAATGAAATTTTATAATAGATTTTACACAAATGGCTACAGCTAAATTTAAAGGATATTGATGTAATAAACGAATGACTAGTATGACTGATGAAATTAATTTCGCCGTTTGGATTACTTGTAAAGGTATTCTTTGTGACGTACGAAATATATACAGTTAGCGATTATTTTGCGTTTGGCACTCGATTGCTGTTACTTGTTCCTTCAGTGAATGATCTCCAGAAATTAATCACACGTCGTCCCGTTAGAAGTCCACGCATCCTAAACTTTAATTCTCTAGCTAGAACGCACGGGGACGAGACATTGCCACCTTACGTAGTTACGTAGTTACTTTAATATAGACTCTACGTACACGAGAAATTACCTCATGAATCTTGGAAGCTTCCAATGAAATTGACAACTATTCGACTCTTTTTTACTGGAAATAATCGCGTAAAACTCTAATTACTTCTAATATAATTAATTATTGTTAATAGTTATTGCAATGATAATTCCCATAATAGAAATTATTGCAATTATTGCAGTTATATTGCATCGATGGCTACAAAATTATTCCATAATTCGTATACGATATTTGTAATGTTTCTTCTTTAGATATTCCAGGTTATGCTTAAAAATTGAATTCTAATATTATCAGATATTAATGATATTACAATTTTCGTACTATGTAATTCTTATTCCAATATCTTCAGTCGTAAAAAATTTTCTCGTCGAAGATAATATTTACCGCCATACTCCTTGAAAATATTTTCTGCAAATATTACCTTCTTTTCTTGTTAACAAGTGCTTATTGTTCAAGTTATCGAAAAATTCATTTCCGCAATTGCAGAATAATAAAATACATATATACAGAGACAATCTTTCGTCATTGTTCTCCGCTTCCCACTATTACCGTCTTCTCTTTCACGTATCACCCCTCCGAAGGAACCACAGAGTTAGCGAGTAATTTGGTAGGGTCGAGTGATTGGGACGCAATTTTTTGAGAAATGCATGTTTCCCTGGATTTTTCTATTGAAATAACGGAATAAAGCAAATCAGAAATGGCCAAATTAACAAGGTATCGTATCATACATATGGTAGAAAATAATAAGGGATAAAATTTTGATTTTATTACAAAGATATGTAAATTTGTAGACGTTTCTGAACGTTCGGTAAATTAAATATCATTGTAACACTTTGGTTGATTTCATAGTTACAACACATAATATGATGTGAATCGTAGAAATGCGTTTGCGCAACAAACTGCCATCGATTTGCTGATAGCTAACGTCCGAGAATGCGCCGACAAGACAGGTTTTTACTTATTGATTGCTTTCACGGACGGAAAGCTCGAAAATAAAATTAATGCTCTCACAATCTCTTTTCATACGACATATAACTTTCCTTTTTTTTTTCTTCTTTCCTTTTCAGTTTGCAATGTGAAATTAACAAAAGAATGTTGACGACTTTCAATTTTGTTTTAATTTGTATGCTTAAAGAGGACAATCAATAAGAAATAAATTCCTGTTTTCTTCTTATCTCTTGGAAATATCATTTCTTTTCCTTTATTACACAATAATAAAGGAACATAGAATCAGAGAATATCTTTCCCCATATTCATATTTCTCTTTCATTATATAGTCTTTTCTCTGATGTGTTTGATTTCAATGCGCTGCACGCAAACCAATTAAAATTTCCTCTTACGCGGCTAAAGAGGATGTGGGTTGGGAGGAAATGAATTTCCCAACCAATCTCTTTTAATTCGACATATTATTACCGTCCCTTTTTAACTACCATATGAATTAATCCATATTGCACAAATACATATTGAAATAAATGCTCCTGATTCATATTTATTGAGTGCTTTTGAGCAAGGATAAATATTGGAATAGGAAAAATTAATTTTCTTATTGATATACTCTCATAATGAAAATATCTTGTGCTTTTAATATCACATTTATTATTTTTGAATAATCACATTTCTGATGCCCTTCAGAAAAACGATGCCTAAAAATGTTATTCATGCAAAGGTACTTTTTTCCGATTTCTTTTTGTATTAATAAAAATCATATGATAGGCAAATTGATCAGTATGAGAAGTACCTAATGGTGCTTTGACATTTTGAGGTTTTTGTAGCAATTCATCGGCCCTAAGTTATAGATCTAATTTCGAGTTATAGAACCATTCAAGTTATAGAACCTGGTTTCGAATTTATCCGTAATACCTTCTTCTATTCCATGTTTGTCAGGTGATCGGTTATAGGCAGAAAGTGAAATAGAAGGGCAACACTTTTAATGGTCATGACGGCGAACCTTCTCGAGTTCCATGTATATTCTCTTACAAAACTGCGTTCGAACGATCGCACTAGGCTATATCCTTTCACAAAATCCAAAGCCAAGCAGCTTTATAAGCGGATGAAATCGATATCGTTACGAAAGGTCTGTCGGAGTGTCGTCCGACGGTTCACGCGAATCGGGGATCATGGTGGAATATTTGCTATAATGAGGGAATATTTCTTCGTAGAAAACAATATTTCAGCGCTGATGGTATCTTCTTCCACCATCAAAAGGATTCAACGCAGTCGTGTAGGGAGAATGAAGATGAATAATAACATTGACAATGTTCTTGGACATCGAACTAATGTAAATTTGGACATCTATTAGTTAGAAAATTACTTATATCATAATCATATTTGTTCTAATACCATGGTGAGATTGGGAACGATAAGGAAAATATTCGGGCGATTAACAATGATTCCGAAAAAGAAGATCTGTGTGTCAATGTTGCAGTAGAAGAAGAAGAAAAAGGAGATACAGGGGATGAAGGAGTGGATGGTGAGGGTAAAGATTATGAGTTCACGCTCGTTTACGATTCAATGGACAATAGATTTTATCTCGACGCTGATCGTTCCGCAAATAAATTTAAATCTAATCAAACCGATGTTGGTTTCTGGCCAATATTGACTCTGCGAATCTCGATTTGACCTCGAACATCCTAACACGGTGTACCGTAAGAAGGAAGTTGAATGGATCGTCGAGAAATATCGGGAATAATAATAATAACAATATGCAAATAACAGAAACTGATATCGAGAATAGAAAGAAATATGAGAGTCGAATGTTTATTCATGTATTGAAGAATGAGCTGAGAAAAAATGGAAATGGAACTAAGGTATGTTTAACTTTCAAAATGAATAAACCTGCAGAAACGATCAAAACATTTACCGATTTTCGAGATAATGATGAATACATAAAAGTCCTACGAGAAATGATAGTATCACGCTTACGTAATCGTGTTATCGTTATTATACATATAAACAATCTGTCAATGTAAAAAAAACGGAAGAAATATTGGATTTGTACATCGTAATATTCACGAAGTTGGCTTCCAAAATATTTATAATATACGATGTACTAATTGTAAGAATGTAGGAATCTTGTTGTTTGTGCGTAGAGCGAATTCTCTTGTTAATAAGTATTGATTGAGATTTAATGATATGCATCTATGTAATACGCTTCTCCGTACTTATCGTTAGTACGAGGTGTTATTACCTGCCTCCATCTACGCGTACTCTTGTGAGCTTATTAATTCAAGCCAATTCAGGTGGGCGGTAATGACTGCGTGGTACTGCGAGCGTGGGTACGTACACCTCTTGTCTCGTCTGGTCGAAAATAAGAAAGGAATTTTTTCATTTGTCCTTTCCTCAGAAAACCAAACAGAGAGTTGGACGATACAATTAGCTGTGTAATTCAATTAACTCTTTACATGCATCCTTTAATTACCCGATCAGCTCTTTTGCAGTGCAATGGACCACGTCACGGATTTAATGCTTTTATAAGAAGGAGTACATTTTCCTAGAAATTCACTATTGATAGGAAAACTTAAACAAGTGATTCAGTCCTACTTCTAGTTATCCAATATTTAGTATATTATGTTTCAAACCGATTAGTTTCTTGGAAAGTATTATATTTCTTAAATCGTCTATTTCTTATTACTTATAATGGAGTATAGCTGCTATGTTATTATATTTCTGTTAACACAATATTTTTATTTTGCGAATCGGTTATTCGAATGATGTTATTACTCAATAAGCGCACATATAACAAACATTTCCGTAATACTTCGTTCAACATAATAGCGAGCTATTACATTGTTTCTCGGTACTGTTATTGGATGAAGCGATCGACATCGCTCAAATTGTAAGTTATAAGTGTTACAGAAAGAAATTTTTTCTGTGAAATTGAGATTACAATTCCTTCTAAATACGATATTCAAAATTCTCATTTCATGGTAATGTCAACATTCTCTGCACAAACAATAAATAAATATGAATTAGTAAATAACGACGAAAAGTAGAGGCTTATTAATTGGAAGGATAGAAAATATATGCGTATGTAGAATGACAGATATGGGATATTAAAGGGGGAAAAAAAATAAAAAAGTGTAAAGGAGGAGAAAAAAACGGATTTCTCCTTAACGGTAGTATCGATAAAAATTATTTCTAACATTGTGATGAAATTACCGGGGATGACATAATATCTCATGAATTTATGAAAAATAGTGGGATAGAAATAGACGAAAGACAAACTGTGATTTCATTCTTGAATTTATTGTATCCTTTAAAAGGAAGTACAATTTGTTTATTGTGTCGTTATTTAAGCATGTTCCTATGAGTTACAGTAGAGAAAGTCCCAGAATAATATATTGGCCACCAACCATCCACGATAATGAATTCTATATCATCTATATCGTTTTGAACAACATACCCTCGATAATATAAACCATACTTTTTTTTATCTCTGAATTCATCATTATGCCAATTACTTTTGTAAAGCCAGTCCTATTATTAATAGAGAGGCGTAGAATCATTATCGTGCGTTCGTCAGAATTCTAAAAGGTTGCTTTGCAAAAATTTAGATAAATAATTTTTCCTCATATGGTCTGCCTGATGAGTTAATGAATGCAATTTTGATTATTCTTTTCACACGGCAGACGGACTTTATACATATATACACAAATACATACAATCATATCAATATATATATACCTATATATCTTACTATATACTAGAATCTAATACATTTATATACCTATTTATTCACACATTTGTCCACATATTGATAAATGAAAATGAAATTAAAGAGAAACTTGAAAAATAAATTGAAATTAAGAAAGAAGTAAAGAGATGCATGTCGGTAAAATGAAGCAACTGATACCGATTCCATACTTTCATATATCTGTGCAACAAAGATAAACGTAAACTCGACTGTTGAAAAATGTTTGCTTTTCATTTAATTTAAAAAAAAATTTATTTATTATTATTTAATTTATTTTTTACCAGGAAATTAAATGCAAAATTCAAGGTAAGAGAATATAAAATTGATATTAAAAAAAAACAAAAATAAAGAAAACGCAACCAAATATGTATTCGGAAAGTGTTGGAGATTAAAAAATATTTAAGAAATAAGCCGATTTTATTTTATTAACATTACATATTTTATAACAATTTTATTAATATTAACTAATAATATTTTCAAATGAGTTACGAATTGAATTTGATCTGCTACTCTGCCCTTACTTTTTTTCGAACCAATTAATAACAATAAATCAATGAACAAATTTATGACAAATTAAGAGAAACAACAAAATCGTATACTTGAATTGTTTCAAAACTTATCATGGGTATCGTAGAAAATTATATGGAATAGAATTTTGATTTCTTTTGCAAGAAATTTGTTCGTCGATGTATATAAATTTGTATAAATCAAATACTATTATGTAATATGTTATAATATAAACCACGTTTGCTGGATGAAATGCCGTGTTGCAGCTGATTAACGTTCGAAAGCGCGCGGAGTACTTATGATAAATGCGGAAAAATATCAAAATATATATCATTCGGGGCTTTTTATACGTTTACTGAAAGAAAATAGAATTTGTATCATTTTCCTTGCTCTTTAGAAAATTGAAAATTATTATTACTTTAATAACGATTATAGCATTTCAACTTAGAAATAATGTATAATCGACAGGTGAATCGTTTTCATGATCGTAATATTTAAACGATAATATATTCGCTTAAACGTTACGAATATCGGATCGCGCGAGGAACATAAGATAATTTTTAACTAAAATTTCAATAATTTATAATTTTGTTCTCGGGGTGGTTGCATATGAGTTGCGTAGATGCACATAATGTCAACAGAAACGAACTTTTGAGTGACTTTACCGATTGCCCTCTTTTTGAAAAGGTGGAAACTTCAAACTTAATGCTTCAGATAATTTAAACTATATAGATGTACGAGTTAAATAAACCACTATTTAAGGAACACTGTCAACGTTATTATTGATATTCATTTTCCCTCCTCGACTGCCTTGAATTCCTTGGAGGATGGAATGAGATTGAATCCATAAAGATACCGAGATGAAATATTATTTTCTATGAAGGATCTTCCCTCATAAGAGCAAATATTCTACTTCGAACCACAATCCGCGTACGCCGTCGAACGACCCCTCGACAAACTTTCGGCCATCAATCCATTAGATCCTCTTGTTAAAGCTGCTTACCGATGGATCCTTTAAAAGGATATATTCCCTATCCTCGCACCGCCATTCGAATGTAGGTTAGTAAAGCAGTACTATATCGATCTCGAGAAGGTTCGTCGTAATGGCAATTATAAACTTTGCCTTCCTATATCTCTTTCTGGTTATTATCGACCACCCGACGAACACGGTATAGAACAAGGTAATTGGATACAGACAAGTGGATGTTTCAAAAGGAAATGCTATTTATTCCTACAAGTTGATTGGTAGTATTCCCTAGTAGCAGTAGAAAAGTTTTGGAAGAGGTTCATAATTTTAGATAATGCAGTATCACCGATTGATAACGCGTAAATCGATATGTGCTCTCCATGCACGAGGTATATGAAACATTCCTTATATCATTTTACAGAATTAGTCCCGTAACATCATGTATCACGTCACTGAACGTCCATGAACTGGAAGGAAACACTGAAAATTTTAAAGGACAAAATGAAAAAAAAGATCAAAAAAGGAATATTTTTTGCGTAAAAAACGTTTTTGGCGGAAGTTTGACAGACGAGAAGTAATAATGTTCATAATAACGCTCACGAAATACTTTTATTAAGAGGAAATGTCACCAAAAAAATTAATTCCTTTTCATTTAATATTAATCCTTGGTAGGGAACAATCAATAACACGAAGCAGGAGCGTTTGCTGCAATATGCCATAGTGCAATGTGGATTATTTCATATCGTAGTTAAAAGGAGAAAAGTATATCGAATTACATGGGATTGGTCGACAAATTCTGTTCCGCCCACTCGTACTCCTTTCTTCCTTTTCAGCTGTTTCGACCGTGGAATAGAAAGTTTCGATTGATTTGTGTAAACCTTATTGAAATGAAATACACAAACGGAAATAATCAAAACTAATATTACGAAAGAAAATAAATATAATAAATTTCTCTGAATCCACATTCCCTTGCAAATGTACAGTAAAGAAAGAGAGATGCTTCTTCACGTAAACGAAGGAAAAAGAATAGTAGGTAATATTATGAAACATATTTTCATGTAGTATTGATTTGGCGAAAGTAATACTGATAAATATTTTTAACCATAAAAACAAGAAAAGTATTGATGGCCGATTATCAAAATTCTTTATTCAATTTCCAATTATAAATTGAAAAGAATCAGAGGATGAAAAAAAAGTAATAAACAGAAATTAAAAGAGGTATATATCTTGTCCAGTTAATAGAGAACAATGGAAAAATTTATTTTCTCCCAATTCCCAGGTCATTTCGGCTCTATATATCGTGTAATACGCGGTATCGATTAATCAGGGCCGAATGTATTAATCCATCCCACCGAGCTCTTCCTCGGTAGTTGGCTCGGTCTTCTAATGTTGTGATTTGTGCAAGAATGTTGCCTATAGAAGTCATACTTTCAATAATTTTTGAACAAGTAATAATCAAGTAAGTGCTAAATAATCGCCTGTATACTTCATACGTCCCAAAGGAGACTTCCAAACAGTCCAAGCGATAAAACAATCTCTTCTTTCTTGCTAGTCTCTTGTTTATGTTATCGACAAAAGGCAAATATATCAGTAATCATTAGTATACAATTTATAATAAAATTTCAATTCTATATTATGCAAATGAAACTGATTTTCGTAACCAGTGTCACACTAAGTCCTCTTTCGCTGATTCTCGAAGAAGGAAATTTATTATACTTAAGAAGGCGTAGTCGGATTTACCTTTGATGAATGCACAATTTTAATGAACAATTGAACGTCTGTTTTAAGTCTCAACTAATTCAGGCATTTTAAATTATTTCAGAGATATCCAAGACTGAACGTTATCGAATACCACAGAAGTATTAGAGAGAAGCAGAATGGAGCGATATCTGGATTCTAATTACATCCAAAGAAGATACAAGGATTTAAACTACGCTCATCATGATAATTAAACATTCAACATCCGAAATGAAACAAACTTATATCTGCACTTCCTGTTTTTCCTTACAACTGAAGATACGTCCTACTTGCATAGAAGAAATTTCCGACCATCAACCAGATTAGGAAATGAAAACGTTTATCTCTTTTCTTGTCTTATATTTAAATGGTAAATCAATCAATGCTGTATTTACCGAACGGTAAGATATTTTAGAGATCAGATACAAATTTTTTTTTCTAAAATGTGATATGGAATATAAAATCTGGGTATATAACATAATAATTTATTGAATTTTTACATAGGTTTTATGATGGCGACAAGAGTATTTCCATCGATAAGTGGGACATTAGATCTCTTAATTCTAGCTATCCTAAAGGTACACCATTAGTGCATATAAATCAAGAACCCATATATTTTTCAACTAGTGTAATGAAGAATATTACATATGGAAAGCAAGAGACTTGATGAAGGAGAGTTGATGAATAATAATCTATGAATAAAAATTTCAATGTTGTTTCAAAGAATTTTGCCTTACATGTCGTTTGTTATTTAATGTATCAGATCGTAAAACCGGCGGAGGAAGCTGGTTCTGCTCCCGAATTTATTGTAAATGTTCCAAGTGATAGGAAACCCAAGTTGGTGAGAGAGGCACTTAATTAACTGGTGTATGGAAACAACTTGCTGCTATTGCGAGGGCGTTACTCTGGCAACCATTTACTTTAATATTGGATTTTAATAAACGAGATATGAAGAAATCAGATATACGTAACTAGTCACGTATCTTCTCCAATCTTCCATAGGAATTTCATGTTTTATAATATAGCAGATTGGGTTGTGAAAACAGAAGAGTGGTTCTAGAAGCAGTTGAAAAATGACAAGAAGCAGAAAGAAAAATACATATTCAAATATCTTATGCGCCGACAATGAATTACATGGTATCGGTCGGCGGGATTGTATTATCTAAAATCATCAACGATTTTTAAATTATTTTTAATACTTGTTGGTGGTACTATGATTTATCGTTTTCTCTTTAAATATACTCCTTGGCTCAATGCGTTCATTATATGATTAAGAATATCTAGGAAGAGGGAAAAGATTTGTGCTTGACGACGAAGCTTTGAAAGACCAATGTGGCGCGGTTTTATAAAGCTTGGTACGGTAGTACGAGAAAATAGGATTTTATCAAAGGATCCGAATGTGAACGGCTTTAGCGGTGAACGGCATAAATATTGAAATTTGATCGAAGTAATTTCTGCGTAGCGCGAATTAACCAATTGATAAGTTTTGATAGGGATTTAGTGATAATGGATGTATGTAGTACTTATCGTGAAGTACATTCGTTTTGAACTCTTCGTTACTATATCTCTCTATCTGTGTATGCTCTGATGCGCCCTTATCTGCGCCAGTTCAAGTGGCCGAGATTGAGTGAGCGGTCCTGTGTGCTTTTGTATGTAGGAATCTTGTCTTATTTGGATAATAAGGAAAGTATTCTTTCATTTGCTTTCCTCTTATCAGACCAAGCAGACAATTGGAAGATACGATTACCTGTATTATTCAATTTCCTATTTAGATTCATCATTCGATAACACATACATCCATTGCTGAGCAATGGAGTATTTTCTTAGGAGTCATTTGATTCGATACATAATATACGAAATATTACATAGCTAGAAATATAATGGTACTATTGTTTTGCATTCTCCAATAGGGAGTACATTTCTCGGGAAATGTACGTGTTCATATAGAAGAGTAAGGTCAGATCTGGTACATCGATGTGAAAAAGACTTAACGAGGTAATTAAATAATATTGCTGAATAGATAACTTAATTATATCGCAAATCGTATTATCAAATTGTTTGCTTGGTTTAACGAGTAACTAATGAATAAATACCCTTCTTATTTTCTAAATAAGAGAGATGTACTCAGACAAGCGTATTGATTCCCGCCCACATCACTGGACACGTAAGCGCGCACATACATGGAGAGAGATAACAATACATCGTTTCAAATGATGGTTCTTGACGATAGGTACGCGAGAAGGTATTATGTATGGGAAGATCGTTATATGCCGATCAGTACCCGTTAGCAAGGGAATTTGTTGACATGGGGGATCAAATATTTTTGCAGAAAAATCGAAATTTCGTCCTTTATAAGTTTTCTTGTTGGATGTCATTACTGTCATTGCTATTGTTTTCTTCCTGATTAATATTTATTTTTTCTAACATATTCTTATAAATGTCTACAAGGAATTCCCATTCGGTATTACCTATGACCCGAAAATCACTCGCGTTTGGAAATTTTGCCGTTCTCTTAATGAAAAAGCAATAAGTATGTAAACGGTTTGGAAGGCTCAAATGGTATATTATGAAATCACGAAACGATATATACAAAGAGAATATTACTTTTCTGATTTTCTGTATTATTAATCGAGGGATCTATCTATACTACTCGAAGTTTCAATACGAAGTGAGTTCAGCTTAAAAAATCTTTTAATCCCAGTTTTATCAATACTTGTCTATTCAACAAATATCACCATATCGTACGATTCATTCTCGTGTATCATTGCAAACGCGTCCTTCTTATCACTCTCTAAGTGGTTTTGTTAAGCTCTCAGATCGTTGTGAACTTTCTTCTTTTCCCTGAAACCGACTGATATTATTTTCACATATATTGTTATTTTGGCCATTCTTCACTTGCTTTATTCTGCCATTTCAATAGAAAAATCCCGAGAAACATGCATTTCTGATAAAGTTGCGTCGCAAACAATCGATCATCCCAAATCACTCACTAACTCTGTGGTTCTATCGGAGGGGTGATACGTGAAAGAGAAGAAGGTAATATTGGGAAGCGAAGAACTATGACGAAAGATTTTCTCAGTATATATGTATTTTATTATTGTGCAATTGCGGAAATGAATTTTTCGATAACTTGAGCAATAAGCACTTGATAACAAGAAAAGAAGATAATATTTGGAGAAAATGTTTTCAAGGAGTATGGCGGAAGATATAATCTTCGACGAGAAAATTTTTTTACGACAGAAGATATTGGAATAAGAATTACATAGTACGAAAATTCTAATATCATTAATATCTGATAATATTAGAATACTATTTTTAGGCATAACATGGAATTGGAAAAGAAGAAATATCACAAATATCCTATACGAATTAAGGAATAATTTTGTAGCAATCGATGCAATATAACTTTAATAATTGCAATAATTACTGTTACGGGAATTATCATTGCAATAACTATTAACAATAATTAATTATATTAGAAGTAATTAGAGTTTTACGCGATTATTTCCAGTAAAAAAGAGTCGAATAGTTGTCAATTTCATTGGAAGCTTCCAAGATTCATGAGATAATTTCTCGTGTACGTAGAGTCTATATTAAAGTAACTACGTAACTACGTAAGGTGGCAATTTCTCGTCCCCGTGCGTTCTAGCTAGAGAATTAAAGTTTAGGAAGCGTGGAGTTCTAACGGGACGACGTGTGATTAATTTCTGGAGGTCATTCACTGAAGGAACAAGTAACAGCAATCGAGTGCCATACGTGAAGCAATCGCTAACTGTATATATTTCGTGCGTCCCAAAGAATATCTTTTCAAATAATCCAAACGGCCAAATCAATTTCATCAGTAATACTAGTCATTCGTTTAATACATCAATATTCTTTAAATTTAGCTGTAGTCATTTGTAAAATATCTATTATAAAATTTCATTTCTATATTATAAAAAGGGTATTTAGAAGGCATTTAAAAGGCATCATTTGCTTTAAGTTTGGTAATTATCCAATTAAAACGTACGAATGACTTTGATCGGTCTTAAACAATCTACGCAATTGGACCGGTTTTAGAGATATGGGAAACAAATTAAAGGCGAAAGCAATTCCAATAGGCGACATTTATTGCGAAAAATCTGAATTTACCAATATCTAAATTATAATACATTCATAGAAGATACAGGCATTTCAAGTATATTAATCAACGAGCAATGGCTGCTTACATTTTAGAAATGTTTCTTGAAACGATCTTCTGTTTCCACAGTCCAATGTGCTACATTATAAAAGATGAAATTCATATAGAAAATTGGATGAGATGCGTGACCAATTAGTTATATCAGATATCTTCGTACCTCGTTTATTAAAATCCAGTATTCAAATGGATGGTTGCGATCGTGATAGCTTAGCAATGGCGACATGTTGCTTCCGCACACCAGATGATTAGGTGCCTTTCTCGCCAAATTGACTCGAATACCATCCGGAGGATTTGTGATGGTTCAATTTCAAATAGCACATCCTCCCTGAAAAAATCAATACATTATTCTAAAAGGTGCCTATGATACAGATTTCATAACCCACATTATATTTTAGAATAAAAAATTTATATCTAGTCCCTAAAATATCTAATGACTCCATAAACAAAGGATTGATTGATTTACCATTTAAATATTAGACTAAACAGGAAAACGTTTTCAAACCTTAATCGGGTTGATGATCAGACATTTGTACTATCCACGTAGTATGTATCGTCGGATGTACGGAAGAAGAGCAGGTGCCAATTTAAATATGTTTCACTTCGGATGTCGAATATTTAAGTATCACGGTGGCCGTAGTTGAAATTCGTGTATCTCCTCTGAAATGTATTACAATTCAGATATTGCTAAATTCGGATCCTTCGCAATAAATATTGCCTATTGGAAAAACGTTTCCCTTTAAGTAGTTTCGGTCATCCCTAAAATAAGTAAGAATTCGTAGATTAGTTATGACCTACCATAGACATTCAATTGTTCATCTAAGTTGTGTAGTTATCAAGGATAAATCGGGTTACACCCTTTTAAGCGATGTAATGTACTTTCTCTGCGATGCAACAAATAATTATTAAGATAATATTTATTAGGATATTCGGTTTCATTTCCGTAAGGTATAATTGAAATTTTATAATAAATTATATACTAATGATTACTGATAACTTTATCTTATATTGATAACATAAACAAAAGACTACTGAGATTGAAGATATTGTATCAACCTATTAAACTATTATCATAATTACCCTTTGTGACGTATGATGTATAAAAGTAGAAAATATATATACTAAGGCACTATCTGGCATATTGCTAGTTCCACAGCCACCGAAGGAATGACCAACGGTTTTACCGCTCGTCCTCTGATATGAGGTATTCATCCCCCACGCCCCGCAATCGCTCTTGGCGCTTACCTTTGCGACCGAGCAGGCGCACTCTGCAATGGTTTATTACGTTTCATGTTGATTAATCAATATTTCCTATTACCAGATGGAATGTTCCGGAAAGGTCGCGAGCGGCGAGGAAATGGAGTTTTCCATTCATCTCTATTAACTGGTTATGTCGTCATCATTTTTCAACTATGCTCTTATTTCGCTTCGTCTCTATCCCTACTTCAGTTTACAATTTGAAAGTAAAAATCTACTAAAGAATTTTAAAAATTGGCAAATAATGTTCTTCCCGTTCTTGTTGTTAAAAGTTTATATCAATAAGAATTAATTTCGAGTAAAGAATATTGCTTGACATTTTTTTTGTAATATTACTTTCTATTATTTTTCTATTATTTAAGTTAACATGCATCTCTCTTTATTCTGCAGTAGCAATGATATGGATTCAGAGGAAAACGTTCGTCATATCTATTTCTTTTTCGTAATATCATCTTCTTCTTTTTTAAGTATTTTGTACTTCCACTTCATGTTTTACGCATTTGAATACGATGGTTGAGGTAAATCGATATTTTCCATTTCGCAGTCGAACGAGACGAAAAGGCCGAAAACGATTTGAGTGAGTGGAAACGAGTTTCTCGACAAATCCCTTTTAATTCGTCATATTAGTACTGATCCTTTTTCAATATCGTATGAAATAATCCTTATTGCACAAATACATATTGAAATAGACGCTTCTGTCTCATGTTTCTTGATCGCTTTCTACCAGGGAAAAATATTGAATGGAAAGAAATAAATTTTTTTGTTAATGAAAATGTCTTGTGAACGTTATGAGACACATTTTTAATCCCTTCTGCATGGGCGACATATCGTCGTCGTCGGCGAAAAATGCTTTCTATGCAAAAAATATTTATTTTCCGATTTCTTCTTGCCACAAGCATAAAAATAGCATAACAGGCAAGATGATCGGCAGGAGTACTATGCAATTGTTCTTTAAAATAATCAGTTTTTTGTTACAGTTCATCGACAGAGACATGATGCTTTATGTTATAGGACGTATTCAAAAAAAGGAAGTGGAAATGTACATTCATATATCTCGTGTATAGAGATCCGACTTCGAATTACATGTCATCGGTCGATTATATTACATTATCTAAGATTATCGGTCCTCCAAATGTGTTTTAGTGCTTCCTGGGGATAATAAATAATAAATCAAGATGCTGCATCTAGATGCAAGACATTTCGTTTTTAACCATACTTCTTGTCTTTAAGCGATCCGTAAGAACATGTTACATATCGTGTTCATTACGCGATCGAGAATAACCCGGAAGAGGAAAACTAAGACAAAATTTCTAATTGTAGGGACGACGAACCTTGATGTGTCTGATAATTCTCCGTTTTACAAAGCGACATTCGAATGGAGGAAGGAGGAGACGGCATATATCTTATTGAAAGGTTCGAATGGTAAGCGGCTTTAACCAGAGCATATGATCGAGTGTGTTGAGACAGATTTGTGGATGGGCTGGTCGACGTTGCAAAGGGATTCTGGATTAAAGTGGATTTCAAATGGTACTGGAACAGGTTTATCTTCGAAAATGATTAAATCTGCATGTACGATGAAAAGATTAATCGATTTTCGATATAGTGTTAGCGCGGAGACACGTTTAAATTATTCGTTAAATATTCAGCGTACGTTTAAGTGATCATGTCGTCCTTACATCGTTAGTTTAAACAGTTATCCATTGTAAATGAAAAGAAAAAGAGAGGAAATGTTTGGTTTAATGTTCCAAATTGTTCGTCAGATTATTCACCTCATATACATAAATATTATATATAATGAATATATTTCAGAAATATAGGTATTTGGACGAATTAATTTATTATGGAACACGAATTTTGACTGGGATTTAATGAAAATGAGCGTACACATTACATTCTTCGATATGTATTGTCAGGTTCCTTGGTATTAAACGACTCGTTATTAGCTCTCTCCATTCCCGTGTTCATTGTGCGCGCTCATGCGCGCTAGTTAACGTGGGCGGGAATACGTGCACTGTCTTGTGGGCATGCGTACTTGTATCTCCTCCCTTATTTTAAAAAGAAGAAAGAAGAAAATTTCTTAACTTATTTTTCTCTCATGAAACTAAGTAGATAATTTGATAATACGATTTCCTTTTTGGCTGCATCATTCCATTTGTAAATCGATGTACCACCACTAATTTAGTTCTTTCATACAAACGGGTACTACCACAGTCTCATATATGTAAACACGACTGTAGATAAATGTTTCCTTTTCCTTTTATGTAAAAAAAAGTTGTTTACTTTATCATTTACGAGAAAATTAAAAGATATATTCGAAGGAAGAAAAAAGAATTTGTATCAATTTCCTTGCTCTTCGATAAATTAAATATTGTTATTACTATAGTGACGTTTCTAGCATTTCAAATTATTGTCTCTTTAGAAATACTATACAATCGACAGATGAATTGTTTTCATGATCGTAAAATTTAAACGATATTATATTCCCTTAAACTTATTATCCAAACGTCTGCTTTGTTCGACGAGAGGAAAACAAATGCAAAAATATCTGTTTATTCCCGGGATATGATACTTATACGCACACACGTCCTTTCAAAGGGATACCTCTACGTACACTCATCCCGTTAACGTGAATAAGCCCACGACCATGCAAAGGTATACAAACGGACGGAGAATAGCAAGAATAATACGTTCAATATGAAGGGATATGACGATAATTATAGGGGAACGTATTAGGCACCTGCAAATTATTATACCTCAATCGTTAACAAGACGATTCGAGCAAACCAGCAAATTAATTGGCCCAAATCCCTATATTCCTGATGATGTCTATTAAATCTTATGCATATTATTGAAGTACCTGCTGTGAATATTATGATAACCAATTTGGAACATTGAATTAAACGTTTCTTCCCTGTTTAGTAATATTCAACAATTATTTAAACGGAGTGTGATAATCAATTTAATAATTAGTTCATAAATAGTTTAAATAATTATTTAAACGGGTATAACGATGACAGGGTGATGTAAACGTACACTGAATATTAAACGCATAATTTAAAAGTGTTCCCGCGCTAACACTATTATATCGAAAAACGGTGAATCTTTTGATCGTACATGCAGATTTAATCATTTTCAAAGATAAACCTGTTTGAGTACCATTTCAATGCCACTTTAATCCAGAATCCATTTGCAACGTCGACCAGCCCATCCACAAATCTGTCTCGACGCACTCGATGATATGCAATGGCTAAAGCCGCTTACCATTCGAACCTTTCAATAAGATATATGCCGTCTCCTCCTACCTCCATTCGAATGTCGCTTTGTAAAGTGAATCAATATGAGACACATCAAGGTTCGTCGTCCCTACCATTAGAAATTTTGTCTTCGTTTTCCTCTTCTGGGGTATTCTCGATCGCGTAATGAACACGGTATGTAACATGTTCCTGCGGATCGCTTAAAGACAAGAATCATGGTTAAAAACGAAATGCCTTGCATCTAGATGCAGCATCTTGATTTATTATTTATTATCCACAGGAAGCACTAAAACACATTTGGAGGACCGATAATCTTAGATAATGCAATATAATCGACCGATGACATATAATTCGATGTGTGATCTCTATACACGAGATATATGAATGTACATTTCCATTTCCTATTTTTGAATACGTTCTATAACATAAAGCATCATGTCACTGTCGATGAACTGTAACAAAAAACTGATGATTTTAAAGAACAATTGCATAGTGCTCCTGCCGATCATCTCGCCTGTTATGCTATTTTTATGCTTGTGGCAAGAAGAAATCGGAAAATAAATATTTTTTGCATAGAAAGCATTTTTCGCCGACGACGACGATATGTCGCCCATGCAGAAGGGATTAAAAATGTGTCTCATAACGTTCACAAGACATTTTCATTAACAAAAAAATTTATTTCTTTCCATTCAATATTTTTCCCTGGTAGAAAGCGATCAAGAAACATGAGACAGAAGCGTCTATTTCAATATGTATTTGTGCAATAAGGATTATTTCATACGATATTGAAAAAGGATCAGTACTAATATGACGAATTAAAAGGGATTTGTCGAGAAACTCGTTTCCACTCACTCAAATCGTTTTCGGCCTTTTCGTCTCGTTCGACTGCGAAATGGAAAATATCGATTTACCTCAACCATCGTATTCAAATGCGTAAAACATGAAGTGGAAGTACAAAATACTTAAAAAAGAAGAAGATGATATTACGAAAAAGAAATAGATATGACGAACGGTTTCCTCTGAATCCATATCATTGCTACTGCAGAATAAAGAGAGATGCTTGTTAACTTAAATAATAGAAAAAGAGTAGAATGTAATATTACAAAAAAAATGTCAAACAATATTCTTTACTCGAAATTAATTCTTATTGATATAAACTTTTAACGACAAGAACGGGAAGAACATTACTTGCCAATTTTAAAAATTCTTTACTAGATTTTTACTTTCAAATTGTAAACTGAAGTAGGGATAGAGACGAAGCGAAATAAGAGCATAGTTGAAAAATGATGATGACAGCGCCAATTAATGGAGATGAATGGAAAACTCCATTTCCCAGCAACTTGCGACCTTTCCGGAACGTTCGATCATTTAATAGGAAATATTGATGAATCTACGTGAAATGTAATAAACTCTCGCAGAGGGCGCCTGCTCGGTCGCAAAGGTATGCGCCAGTAGCGACTGCGGGGCGTGGGGGATGAGTACCTCATATCAGAGGACGAGCGGTAAAACCGTTGGTCATTCCTTCGGTGGCTGTGGAACTAGCAATACGCCACTCAGTGCCTTACTATATATATTTTCTATTTTTATACATCATACGTCACAAAGGGTAATTATGATAATAGTTTAATAGGTTGATACAATATCATCAATCTCAATAGTCTTTTGTTTATGTTATCAATATAAGATAAAGTTATCAGTAATCATTAGTATATAATTTATTATAAAATTTCAATTATACCTTACGGAAATGAAACCGAATATCCTAATAAATATTATCTTAATAATTATTTGTTGCATCGCAGAGAAAGTACATTACATCGCTTAAAAGGGTGTAACCCGATTTATCCTTGATAACTACACAACTTAGATGAACATTTGAATGTCTATGGTAGGTCATAACTAATCTACGAATTCTTACTTATTTTAGGGATGACCGAAACTACTTAAAGGGAAACGTTTTTCCAATAGGCAATATTTATTGCGAAGGATCCGAATTTAGCAATATCTGAATTGTAATACATTTCAGAGGAGATACACGAATTTCAACTACGGCCACCGTGATACTTAAATATTCGACATCCGAAGTGAAACATATTTAAATTGGCACCTGCTCTTCTTCCGTACATCCGACGATACATACTACGTGGATAGTACAAATGTCTGATCATCAACCCGATTAAGGTTTGAAAACGTTTTCCTGTTTAGTCTAATATTTAAATGGTAAATCAATCAATCCTTTGTTTATGGAGTCATTAGATATTTTAGGGACTAGATATAAATTTTTTATTCTAAAATATAATGTGGGTTATGAAATCTGTATCATAGGCACATTTTAGAATAATGTATTGATTTTTTCAGGGAGGATGTGCTATTTGAAATTGAATCATCACAAATCCTCCGGATGGTATTCGTGTCAATTTGGCGAGAAAGGCACCTAATCATCTGGTGTGCGGAAGCAACATGTCGCCATTGCTAAGCTATCACGATCGCAACCATCCATTTGAATACTGGATTTTAATAAACGAGGTACGAAGATATCTGATATAACTAATTGGTCACGCATCTCATCCAATTTTCTATATGAATTTCATCTTTTATAATGTAGCACATTGGACTGTGGAAACAGAAGATCGTTTCAAGAAACATTTCGAAGATGTAAGCAGCTATTGCTCGTTGATTAATATACTTGAAATGCCTGTATCTTCTATGAATGTATTATAATTTAGATATTGGTAAATTCAGATTTTTCGCAATAAATGTTGCCTATTGGAATTGCTTTCGCCTTTAATTTGTTTCCCATATCTCTAAAACCGGTCCAATTGGGTAGATTGTTTAAGACTGATCAAAGTCATTCGTTCGTTTTAATTGTATAATTACCGAACGCAAAGCAAATGATGCCTTTTAAATGCCTTCTAAATACCCTTTTTATAATATAGAAATGAAATTTTATAATAGATATTTTACGAATGACTACAGCTAAATTTAAAGGATATTGATGTAACAAACGAATGACTAGTACTACTGATGAAATTGATTTCGCCGTTTGGATTATTTGTAAATATATTCTTTGGGACGGACGAAGTATATATAGTTAGCGATTATTTCGCGTATGGCACTCGATTGCTGTTACTGGTTCCTTCAGTGAATGCTATCCAGAAATTAATCACACGTCGTCCCGTTGGAAGACCAAGCTTTCTAGATTTTAATTCTCTAGCTAGTAAGCACGGGGACGAGAAATTGCCTCCTTTCTATAGTTCCATAGTTATATTTATATATATTCTACGTACACGAGAAATTATCTCATGAATCTTGGAAGCTTCCAATGAAATTGACAACTATTCGTCTCTTTTTTACTGGAAATAATCGCGTAAAACTCTAATTACTTCTAATATAATTAATTATTGTTAATAGTTATTGCAATGATAATTCCCATAACATTAATTGTTGCATTTATTAAAGTTATATTGCATCGATTGCTACAAAATTATTCCTTAATTCGTATAGTATATTTGTAATATTACTTCTTTTCCAATTCCATGTTATGCTTAAAAATAGTATTCTAATATTATCAGATATTAATGATATTAGAATTTTCGTACTATGTAATTCTTATTCCAATATCTTCTGTCGTAAAAAAATTTTCTCGTCGAAGATTATATCTACCGCCATTCTCCTTGAAAATATTTTCTGCAAATATTACCTTCTTTTCTTGTTAACAAGTGCTTATTGCTCAAGTTATCGAAAAATTCATTTCCGCAATTGCACAATAATAAAATACATATATACAGAGAAAATCTTTCGTCATAGTTCTTCGCTTCCCAATATTACCTTCTTCTCTTTCACGTATCACCCCTCCGATAGAACCACAGAGTTAGTGAGTGATTTGGGATGATCGATTGTTTGCGACGCAACTTTATCAGAAATGCATGTTTCTCGGGATTTTTCTATTGAAATGGCAGAATAAAGCAAGTGAAGAATGGCCAAAATAACAATATATGTGAAAATAATATCAGTCGGTTTCAGGGAAAAGAAGAAAGTTCACAACGATCTGAGAGCTTAACAAAACCACTTAGAGAGTGATAAGAAGGACGCGTTTGCAATGATACACGAAAATGAATCGTACGATATGGTGATATTTGTTGAATAGACAAGTATTGATAAAACTGGGATTAAAAGATTTTTTAAGCTGAACTCACGTTTCATGTATCACCCCTCCGAAAGAACCACAGCGTTAGCGAGTAATTTGGTTGGGTCGAGTGATTGGGACGCAATTTTTTGAGAAATGCATGTTTCCCTGGATTTTTCTATTGAAATAACGGAATAAAGCAAATCAGGGATGGCCAAATTAACAAGGTATCGTATCATAGATATGGCAGAAAATAAGAAGGGATAAAATTTTGATTTTATTACAAAGATATGTAAACCAGCAAATTAATTGGTCCAAATCTCCATATTACTGAAGATGTACATTAAATATTATGAATATTTTTTAGATACGTGTCGCGAATATTACGATAACCAATTTGGAACATTGAACTAAACGTTTCCTCCTTTTTTAATTATATAAAACAATTAATAATTAGTTTAATGAACAGTTTAAATAATTATTTAAACTAGTATAACGATGAGGTGGTGACGAAAACGTACACTGAATATTCCACGCATAATTTAAAAATGTTCCCTGGCTAACACTGTCATCCCGAAGAATGGTGAATCCTTTGATCGTACATGCAGATTTAATCATTTTCGAAGATAAACCCGTCCGAGTACCATTACAATTTCTCTTTAATCCAGATTCTGTTTGCAACGTCGAACAGCCCTTCGATAAATCTATCTCGACAAACTCGATTATATCCTCTTCCTAAAGCCGCTTATCTTTGGATCCTTTCAATGAGATACAGTCCATCTCCTCGTACCGCCACTGGAATGTAGTTTTGTAAAAGGCAGCAATTTAAGACTCGTCAAGGCACGTCGTCACTGCCATGATAATGATCGTCTTCTTCTTCCTTTTTCCGGGTATTCTCCATCACATAATGAACGCGATATATAACATGTTATTACGGACTACTTAAAGAAAAGAAGGAGGTTCAAATGCGAAATGCCTTGCTTTTAGATGCAGCATATTGATTTATAGACCTCCACGATGCATTAAAAAAGTTTTGGAGGACGTTGATAATATAATACAATCGAACCGATAACATGTTATTCGACGTTTGTTCTCCACATATGAGATATATGGATGTGTGTTTACTTTTCCTTTTCTTGAATTCGTCCTCTAACATGAAGCATCATGTCACTGCCGATGAACTGTAACAAAAACTGAAACTTTCTAAGAACAATGGGACTATTCTCATGCCGATCATCTCGTTTATTATGCAATTTTTATTATGGCATCAAGTTATCGGAAAAAGTTTTTTATTGCATAGACAACATTTTCCGCCGACGTCTGAGAAATTAAAAATGTGTATAATAACGTTGACAAGATATTTTTATTACGAGAGTGTATCAAGAAATAAATTAATTTCTTTATATTCAATATTAATCCTTGGGACGGAGCGATCAATAAACGTGAAGTAGGAGCGTTTATTTCCATATGTATTTGTGCAATATGGATTATTTCATACGGTAGTGAAAAAGGTACAGTAGTAATATGTCAAATAAATCTTTTTCATATGCGTAAAACGTGAAACAGAAATGCGAAATACTTAAAGTAGCAGAAGATGATATTACGAAAGAAAACTAAATCTGAGGAATGATTTTATCTGAATCCATATCTTTGCTACTGGAAAATAAAGAAAGAGAGATGCTCGTTAACTTAAGTAACAGAAAAGGAATAGAAGCTAATATTACGAAAAAAGATGTCGAACAATATTCTTTGCTCGAAATTAATTCTTATTCATATATACTTTTAACGACAAGAACGGGAAGAACATTATTTTCCAATTTTTTAAAATCTTTAGTAGATTTCTAGTTTCAATTTGTAAACTGTAGTAGGGAAAGAGAAGAAGCGAAAGAAGAGCATTGAAGAAAAAGGATGATGATACATCCGACTATTAGAGATCAATAGAGAATTCTATTTCCTCGCACCTTACGACCTTTCGGGATCTTTCGATCGTGTAATAGGAAATATTGATTGTTCTACGTGGAAAGTAAGAGAACCGCGATAAAGTTGTAGGTCTATCCTTCGGTAGATGTGTGACTAGTTATACGCGAGCGGGTGTAGTGCAATGAATATTCCCTATGTGTATGCATCCTACATCTCAAACGGTAGTTTTACAAGTAGTTCAAGCGGCGGAAACAATTTCTTCATTCTCACCAGTCTTTCGTTTCTGTTATCAATATAAGGTCAATTTTCAGTAGTCATTAGTATATTATTCATTATAAAATTTCAATTATACACTATGTAATATCATCCTAATAATTATTTGTTGCTTCTCGGAGATGGTAGTTTATATCACTTAAAAGAGCGTAACCCGATTTATCCTTGATAACTACGCAATTTAGATGAACAGTTGAATGTCTCTCGTAAGTCTTAACTAATCTACGAATTTTGGCTTATTTTAGAGATATACAAAACTAATTAAAGGCGTAGGCAGTTCCAATACCCAGGAAGTATTGCAAAGGACCTGAATCGACCGATATCCGGATTGTAATTCCAAAGAAGATACGAGAATTTTAACTACGCTCAACTTGACACTTAAATATGAGACATCCAAAGAGAAACATATTTACCTGGTCTTCCTGTTCTTCTGTACATCCGATAACAAGTCCTACATGGATAATACAAACGTCAGACCATCAACCAGATCAAGGTATGAAAACATTCTCCTTTTTAGTCTTATATTTAAACGGTAAATCAATCAATGCTGTATTTATGGAATGGTAAGATATTTTGGAGACAAGGTATAAATTTTTTATTCTAATTTGTAATGTGGAGTATAAGATACATTTTTGGTGAATTTGAATTCGTCGTAATATATCGAAGTAGTAAAGAACATTTTTTTATAAATTCAAGTACATAGCAATATATACTCCTTAAATACGAATGATATGGAAGTTTATTTTGGTTAACTGTAATACTAAATTTGTGTACACTTCCTACGTTTGCTTAATGTGCAGCTCATCTTCATTATATATATCATAATACACAGCAGTATGCGATTAACATATTACACCATTATTTCGCAATGATAAGACTTGGGAATTCAGAGAAATTCTTTTCTTATATTTATTTTATTTTCGTAATAGCAATTTTTTTCTTTTACGTATTTCATTCGAAGGTAAATCAACATTTCCAATTAAACGGTCGAAAGAATCGAATAGACCGAAAAGTATATGAGTTCGAGAAAATCGAACTTCTCGATCAATCCTTTCTAATGCGACGAGTTCTTATTTTCTCGTTACTACCTTATGAAATAACCCAAATATAATGATCCACATTGCCTAACTACATATTACAATACACGTTTCTGCTTCCTATTTAATGATTGCTCTGTACCAAAGATTAACATTGAATGAAAAAGAAGTAATTTTTTTCTTGGTAATTTCTTATGATACATATATCTTATGGGCGTTAATATACACATTACTGATACGCTTCTAAGATTATATCATGGGCAAATTGATCAGTATAAGTATCTAATCGTGCTTTAACATTTTCAGGTTTTTGAAGCAACCCATCGGCGGCGAATACGCTCTAAATGGTAGCTGATAATCGTATCATCGAATTGTCTGCTTTGTTTCACTGGAGAAAAACTAACGAAAAAAGACCTTTTTCGTTTTCGAAATAAGAGAGAAGATGTACGCAACATGCATGCAATATCGCGCCCTCGATCCCGCCAACTTGAACTACCGCACATGTAGGGAGAGAGGTAATAAATAATAGATTAATATGATAAGGCTGGACGATATGTACGAGGGAATGTATTACGTCCGTGCAGATCATTAAATCCCGATCAATACCAGTTAACAAGCTAATTCGTAGACATAGGAGATCATATATTTTTGTCAAATATCAAAATGTCGTCCTTTATAATGCCTTACGATGTCTGTGATAAATGTTGAAGCTATTTTCTTCCAACACTATCATTCGTCTCATTATGTATGAGATCTCTTCGTTTTCTCGTTGGATGACATCACTATCACTGCTATCTCTCCCGATTAATATTTAGTTTTTCTAACGTATCCGTATAAATGTGTATACCTGTAATTCCCCTTCGGCATTACATATGACTCGAAACTCTTGTTTGTAAATTTTGCCATGCTCAACGAAAAAGAAATAAGTAAGTAAACGGTATGGTAGTCTCAAATTGTAGATTAGGAAATAACGAAGCGATATATACAAAATGAATATTACTATTCTGATTTCCTGAATTATTAGTCGAGGGATCTATCTGTACTACTCGATGTTTCAATACCAAGTGAGTTCAGCTTTGAAAATCTCTTAATCCCAGTTTTATCAATACTTGTTTACTTCACCAAATGTCAGCATGTTAAACGAGGTCTACTCGCATACCATTGCAAACAAGTCCATCTTATCTCAGAATGTAAAACTGTCAAACGTATCTGGTAAAACTGACTGATATTCATTTCATGTATCTAGGAATTAGATTTCTTTTGCTACTTCAATAGAAAAATCCAGAGAGACGTGCATGTCTTGCAAAAAAATATGGCGATGCAATCACTCGATCTTCTCAAATAACTCACAAACTCTGTAGTTCTTTCGGAGGGGAAATACGTGAAAGAGAAGAAGATAATATTGGCAAACGAAAAAATATGACGAAAGATTTTCTTTGAGTACATGTTTTTTATTATTTCTTTGAATACATATTTTTATCATATAATATTATTGTAAAATAACGGAAATGAATTCTTCGATAACTTAAGATATATATTTTTTTACAAAAGAGAGGGTAATATTTGGAGAAAATGTTTCCAAGGAATCTGAAAGTAGATACAACTTCCGACGAAAAAATTTTTTTTCATCGGAAGATTTTACAAAAAGAATTACATAGTACGGAAATTGTAATATCATTAATATTTGGTAACATTAGAAAACTGTTTTTAAGTATGACTAGGGATAAGAAAGAAAGAAACATTACGAATTTATAGTAGTATAGGAATTAAGGAATCATTTTATAGCAATCAATGCAATATAATGTTATTAATTACAATAATTGGAATTAATAGAAGAAATTATTTACCGTTCTAGCTAGAGATATAAAATTTAGGAAGTTTGGTCCTCTAATGGGAGGACTCGTTTAATTTAGGGAGTTAGCATTCCTTTGGTGGTTATCGAACCAGTAACGTGTAAGTGGGTATCGTACGGAAAATAATCCTCACCCGTAGACATCACACATCCCAAATGATACCTTTACAAATAATTCAAACGATGGAAACAATTTCATCGTTCCCACTAGTCATTCGTTTACTCCATCAATATTTTTAAAATTTAGCCGTACTGATTAGTATAAGATTTCTTGTAAAATTTCATTTCTATAGTTTGGAATTGAAAATGATTTTCTTGATTTACATCATTTTAATTGTTACTTTGTTGCGTATTGGAAAAGTTGCTTTTAAATGGCATTGCCTGATTTATTTTCGGTAATTCTACAATTGAAATGAACGAATGACTCAGTTAAGTCTTCACCAGTCTACGAATATTGAGTGATACACGAATTTTAGATACATTATTTTAGAGATATACGACACGAATTAAAGGCGGAAGCAATTCCAACCCCTGAAAATGACAGCAAAGAAGCTGAATTAACCGATATGTGAAATATAATACGTCCTGGGAAAATACGGTTTTTCGCGTACGCTTCGCGTGATAATTAAATATTCGACGATCCAAGTGCAACATATTTAAATTTGTTCTTTCGTTGATCCTCATCCGGTAATGCGTCCTACAAAGAGAGTATAAATGTACGACTATCAAACAAATATAATCCGGAGAACGTGTTTCTTTTTAGTCTTACATTTAATGCTAAGCTGATATTGCTGTGTATTATGATATGTATTATGGATTTGAGGTACATATTAAGCGTCGTAGTATGTGCATACAAATGTAATATTGTAGTTAACCGAAGTAAACTTCCATATAATCCGTATTTAAGGAGTAGATACCAGTACGTATTTGAATTTATAAAGAATGTTCGTTCTTTACTAATTTCATATATCACGATGAATTTAAATTCACAAAAAATTTACTTCAATGTATATTTACTTTGAAGAAATTCATTTCGATGAGAAAATTAGCTACTTTCGTTTGTGTTTAAAGTTCTTTGACATATACCTACTGAGCGAAATTATAATCCAATTTAGTTTCCAAAAATGAATGTATCAATCAAATATGTAAAATTGTGAATATTGATTATCAAACTTACCTCTATGGTAAATTTATGTTGCAATACATCGATATGGAGACATTGAAGAGTACATCATTTCTCAGCAACAGGTAACGGTGCACTTTCCTTGAATAGATTTTGCGACGACTTTTCGAACCACTCCTCTGACAATCCAATGTGCTATATAATAAGAGATGAAATTCATATAGAAAATTGGGATAAAGTACATGACAAGTTACGTACATCCGATCTCCTCGTACCTTGTTTATTAAAATCCAATATTAAGATCGATGATTGTTATAATAATGGCGTACCAATAGTGTCGCGTTTTCTGCATAAAACAGGTAATTATGTATATTGCTATTTCGCCAATTTTAGAAGATTCTCTTCAACGTGGAAGATTTCAAATGAATTCAATTATCAATGTAACGACCTCGCCGACTTTATAAAATCTGTGTAAAAATCGAATAAATTATTATAAAGTATACATATGATACAGATTTTATATTACACATTACATTTTAGAATAAAAAATTTATATCTTGTCTCTAAAATATCTTCCTATTCCATAAACACAGCATTGATTGATTTACCATTAAAATTTAAGACTAAACAGGAAAACGTTTTCATATCCTAATCTGGTTGAAGGGTATTATATTATCGGGTATTTATACTAACCATGTAAGATGTATCGTCGGAAGAACAGGAGGTGCCAAAGTAAATAAAAAAGTTTCATTTCGGATGTCGGATGTTTAATCTACACGTTCAGTGTAATTGAAATGGCATATTTTCCTCGGAAATATTCATATGTCACATATCCGTCAATTCGGTTTCTTTCCAGTACTTCCGGGCTACGAGAACGGCACCCGTCTTTATTTCGTTTCGTATTCCTGTAAAACAAGTCAAAATTTGTAGATTAGTTACGACTCACGATAGATATTCAATTGTTCATGTAAATTATATAGATATCAAAGATAAATGGGGTTGCGGCCTTTTAAATAATATAAAGTACCTTTTCTGAAAAGCAACAAATAATAATGGAGGTGGTATTTAACAGGAAAATCAGTTTCGTTTCGATAGTATATAATTGAAATTTTATAATAAATTATGTACTAGTGACTACTGATAAATTTACCTCATATTGATGACATAAATAACTGACTAGTGAGAACGAAGAAATTGTTTCCACCGCTTGAACTACTTGTAAAGACACCACTTGAGATGTATGATGTCTACTGATGAGGATTATTTACCGTACGAGACTCACTCGCACATTACTGGTTCGAAAACCACCGAAGGAATGGTAGGCAGCTATGTCATCGTTCTGCGACCTGCGCTATTCATCCCCTCCACATCGTTTTGGGAGGTTAACCGAGCGACCACGAGGGCGCTCTCTGCAAAGTGTTTTCAAGCTTGATGTGGATTGATCAATTTTTCCTATTATACGGTCGAAAGATCCGAAAAGGTCATAAGCTGTGAGGAAATGAAATGCTTTATTGATCTTTATTAATTAGATGTATCATTATTCTTTTTCTCCTATGTTCCTCTTCCGTTCCTTCTTTTCCCTACCTTTCTGTCCTTTACAATTTAAAATTAGAAGTTAACTAAGGAATTTTAAAAATTGATCAGTAATTTTCTTCCCGTTCTTGTCGTTAAAAATATGTACCGATAACAATTAATTTTGAGCAAAGATCGTTGTTTGATCATTTTTTTTGTAATATTACTTCCTATTCTTTTTCTGTTACTTAAGTTAACGCTCAATTTTTTTTTACACATCTCTCTTTTTTATAACGCCGTAGTAAAGAAAATCGATTTAGTGATGAATTGTCCTATTCTTTTTTTTCCTAATATCATCTTTTTCTCTGTTATGTATTTCATTTGAACACGATTTACACAAGTCGATCAAAATTTCCTATTACGCGATCGAACCAATCGAAAAGGCTTCAATGGATATGGATTGGGGCTCGACGAACATCTTTCAATTCGACATATTATTATTGTCCCTTTCTAATCGCCATATGATATAATCCATTTCGAATAACTGCGTATTGCAAAAGCGGCTGCTGCTTCCATTTTATCGATCGCTCCTTACGAAGGATTAATATTAAATTAAAAGAAATTATTTTTGTTGTTGACACTACCTCATTATAAAAATATCTTATGAACGTTATTATACACGTTTCCGATTTCCGTCAGTCAAAGTCAGACAAACGTGTTTCCCACGCAAAAAATTCTTTTCATACTTCTTTGGTCGTATTAAAAATTATATCATGAGTGAATTCACCAGCATGAGAAGTATTTGCTTCTTCATTATCACTCCCCTGCTAACGTTATTACTTCCAGAAACCGTTTATCTCTTGATCGTCCGTGTATGTGAAATTAATTTGTACGATAAATCTCCCTCAGATTCATTTCAATTCCCCTTTGACCGGTGCCACCGTCAATTTTTTTCAGCACGATCGCATACATCCAATAGCTAAATCCGTTCACGTTTGAATCCTTTTATAAAAGTAAATTACATTTCCTCCTACCACCCTTTCAAGCTTTATAAAACAGCGTCACTCTGGTCTTTCCAAACTTCGTCGTCAAGCATAAATGTTTTACCTTCCTCTTGCTCTTCCTAGGTATTCTCAATCAAATAATGAACACAGTATGAGATCACATAAAGACGAGGACGGTGCTTGAAAAAAAATCGACAACTTATAGTACAGCGGAGAAGTACTAAAAATGATTTAAAAATCGTTGATAATCTTAGATAATACAATTCCGCCGACCGATACTATATAATTCATAGTCCGCGCATAAGATATAAGCATACGTATTTTTCTTTCTGCCCTTTTTTTATATTCGAGCTACAATTTAGAGCGTCATCACCGCCGATGGATTTCTGCAAAACCCTGAGAATGATAAAGCATAATTGGATCCTCATACCGATCAATTCGCCCATGATATAATCTACATTGTGACAAGAAGAAATCGGAAAAAAATGTAATTTTTGCACGAACAACCCTATTAGAAGCGATTCAGTAATGTGTATATTAACGCGCATGGGATACATGGATTATGAGAAATTTTCAAGAAAAAAACTAATTCCTTTTCGTTCAATATTAATATTTGGTACAGAGCAATCAGTAAATACGAGGCAGAAGCGTTTGTTGCAAGACGTAGTCACGCAATGTGGATCATTTCGTACGAGTTATTTCAAAAGGTAGTAACGAAAAAATAATAACTAATCGCATTAAAAGGGATTGATCGAGAAATCCGTTTTTCCCGAACTCATATCCTTTTCGGCCTCTTCGGATCATTCCAATAGGTAATAGGAAATGTTGACTGACCTTCGAATGAAATACGTAAAACAAAAAAATCGATAATACGAAAATAAAATGAATACGAGAAAAGATTTTCTTTGAGTTCCCACGTTTTATTATTGCGCAATAATGCAGTAATAAAAATTCAATGTTAATCGCATACTGCTCTGTATTATGATATATATATATATATATATATATATATATATATATATATATATATATATATATATATATTATGAAGATGAGCTATACATTAAGCAAACGTAGCATTTGTAGACAAATGTAGTATTACAGTTAACCGAAATGATCTTCCATATAATCCTTATTTAAGGAGTATATATTGCTATGTACTTTATTTAATAAGAAAATGTTCTTTACTACTTCGATATATTACGATGAATTCAACTTCACAAAAAATGTACTTTGAAGTACCTTTTCTTTGAAGAAATTAATTTGTAAAAAGAAATCGGCCTCTTTTGTTTCCATTTAAAGTTCTTCGACGGACATATATCTATTTAGCGAAATTATAATCTCATCTAGTTTCCAATAAATGATCAATATATCAATCAAGCATACGAAAAAGTGATTATCCATTATCTTACCAACCTTTATAGCAACATCACGTTGCAGAACATCAACATCGGAAGATTTAAGAGCATTTAATCTACGAGCAGTCGCTAACAATGCTCATTCTTTTGTTAGATTTTCCAACTGCTTCTTGAACCACTCTTCTGTTTTCACAATCCAATGTTCTATGTTATAAAAGATGAAATTCGTATGGAAGATTAAATGAGATACTTGACAAGATACTTATATCTGATCTCTTCATACTTGTACGAAGAACAGGAAGTGCCAATGTAATTATGTTTCACTTCGGATATATAATTATCATGTTAAGTGTAGTTGAAATGCGTATCCTCTTTGCAAGTGATTAGAACTCAGATATCGATTCCTAATCCCTAATTCTGCTCTTCCTGTATACTTCTAGGATATTGGAACTGCTTTCTAGTCTAATCTTTTCTATCGCTGAAATAATTGAAAATTCATAGATTAGTTAAGACTTCCGATAGACGTTCAATTGTTCCTTTAAATTCTAAAGTCAACGAATGGTTACGCCCTTCTAACCGACATAAAGTACCTTCTCCTAGAAGCAACAAAGTAATAATTAGGATGGTATCGATCATGAAAATCGGATTCATTTTCATAATAAAGAATTGAAATTTTATAATAATTTATATACTAATGACTACTGATAAATGTACCTCACGTGGATAGCATAAACAAAAGACTGGCGAGAGAAAGAGATTGTTTGTAACGTTTGTACTGCTTGGAACATTATTCAGCGCTTACTTGCGTATTACAAAAAAAAATAGTTGAAAGAGTGACTTCTACAAGCGACATTTTTCCCCAAATCGTCAGGTTGGAAGAACCACCTGATTACCGGGACGAAGCTCCTTGGAAAGAGCTAAGACAATCTACACAGGTTAATCTATACCACGTATTACACAATATAAAGAGACGAAATGTCATGGGGATCGGAAGAAAATAAATTTCTCAATTTCGCGGTATTCATTGGACTAGTTTCCTCTTTTCCTTTCCTTCTTTTCTCCTCTTTTCGCACTTCTTTTCTTGACAATTTACAATTAGAAATTAACTAAAGAAATTTTGATAGTTGGACATTAATATTTTTTCTCTTTTCATCGTTAAATTATTTATCAATAAGTACTAACTTCCATCAAGAAATATTGCTTGAAAATTTGTTTCGTAATATTCCCTTCTATTCTCTTTCTATCATTTAAGTTAACGGACGTCTCTCTTTCTTTATTACGCAGTAAGAAAGAATATGGATTCAGAGAAAATCATTCGTTATGTTTATTCTCGTTTTTATCTTTTTGCCTATTTCATTTGAATTCGCTTCACGCAAGTGAATCAATACTTTCTATTCCGCGTTCGAAAGAGCCGAAAGTTCCGCGAATGGGTATAAGTGGGGGGAAAGGAATATGTTGACCAATCCCTTTGAAATCGGCGTACTATTATTTCTTCCCGACAACTACGCTATGAAATAATCCACATTGCATGACAGCATATTATAAAAACGCTTCTGCTTCGTTTTATTGATCTCTCCCTACCAAGGATTAATATTAATTGAAAAGGAATTAATTTTGTTGTTGACACTTTCTCATAATAAAAATATCTCGTGAACTTTAGTATACCCGTTTTTAATCCCATCTGCCAAACGTCGACGATTAATGTTGTTTAGGCAAACAATATTCTTTTGCGTATTTCTTCTTGCTATAACAAATATTGCATAATAAGTGATCAGCACAAGAAGTATCCCATTGTTCTTTAAAATGTCCAGTTCTTTGTTCCTGTTCATCGGCAGTGACATGATTCTTTATGTTATAGGAGGAACTTAAAAAAGGGAAAGGAAAAATATATCCATATAACTTAAGGAGTGCACACGTTGAATTATAAGTTACCTGTCGGTGATATTGTATTATCTAAGTTATCAACGTCTTTCAAACCTTTCCTGGTGCTTCTAGGGAATACATTAAAACAACGTGCTGGAATAATTACAAAGGCATTTCCTTTTAAAACATCTTCCTTATATCTAACATAAGCATAATACCTCGTTCTATGCCGCGTTCGTCGGATGATCGATATTATGCGGAAAGAGAAAAAAGAAGACAGTAGGTATAATGGCCATAACGACGGACCTCCTCGAAACCGATATAGTACTGTTTTATTCAGCCACCTCCGAATGGTGGTACGAGGCTAGGGAATATATCCCTTCAAAGGGTCCAAGCGTAAGCAGGTTCGGCAAGACTATATAATCGATTGCGTTAGGGGTGGTTGGTCAAAGGGATGTCGGACGGTGTAAGCGGATGGTGGATCAACGTTGAATTTGTGCTCTAACGAGGGAATATTCCTTCGTAGAAAAGATTTCGTCGCAGAATCTTTTTCGAGTCCATATTTTTCCCCTCCGAAGAATTAAATGCAGTCGAGAAAGAAAAATAAGGTTCAATAATTTCGTTGACCGTGTTCTTGGTTATCGAACTAATGTTAATTTTGATTGCATTTAGTATCAAAAATTATATATGTACCTTAATATGTGTCGCAATACGGTGAATGGGATTGGGAACGATAAGGAAAGGAGAGGTGTGTTAATCGATGTCGAAGAAGAAGAGGAAGGAAAAGGAGATACGGAAGATGAAGAAGTGCGAGGTAAGGCTAGTGATTATGAATCCATCATCGTTTACGATTCATTCGACGATAGATATTATCTCGACGATGATCATTCCACAAACAAATTTAATTCTAATAAAAACGATGTTGGTCTCTGGCCTATCATTGATTTTGCAAATCTTTACTTGATTTCGAAAATTTTTAACACGGTGTATCGTAAGAACGAAGTTGAATGAATCATCGAGAACTATTGGGAATAATAATAATAATATGCAAATAACAGTAATAAATATGGAGGATAGAAAGGAAGTGATAAAGGTTTAATAATGGGCTGAAGAATGAGCTCGGAAAAAGTCGAAACGAAACTAATGTAGGTTTACCTTTCAAAATGATTAAATCTTTAAGGACGACCAAAGGATTTACCGATTTTCCATATAACAATGAATGCTTTGAAATCGCACGAGAAATGTTAATTCCACGTTTACGTCACCTTGTCATCCTGATTTCATCAAATTAAATTAAGTAATCATTCAATCAAATAAAAAATAGAAGAAATGTTGAATTCATTTTCAAAATTGTATGTCATAATATTCGCATTGTGTACCTGAAAATTATTCATAATATTTAATTTACGTTTGAAAGTAACGGAATTTCAACTAATTATTTGCTGCATAGCGCGAAATCTCTCGTTAGCACGTTCTGGTAGGCATTTAATGAAAATGGATGTGCTTATTACGAGTTTCCCTACGTATCGTCATCCATCTTCGTATTATACGATACGTTCTTATTTCCCTCCATCTGTGAGTGGTTTTGGCTTCGTGGGTCAGTTCGTGTGCACAGGAATTAGTGTGCAGTCCACTGTGGATGCGAGCGTACATCTCCTATCTGATTTTGAAAACATGAAAAGTATTTTTTCATTTGTTCTTCCCTTATCGAACCGTACGGACAATTGGATAATATGATTAGCTGTATAACTCAATTATCTCTTCAAATCCATCATTTCATTACCTTCTATCGAACTCAGTGCATTCGTCAGGGTCAGTGCTTTCTAGACACCCAGTCCTATAAGACATAATTATTAACAGAGTGAGATGAAACTATTTTCGCTACTCCTTCGTAAGTTTATTGCATTTTGTTTAAAACTAGATTAGCGATAAATTTATATATTTTTTCTCATATGTACTACGTGCATGGAATCTTCTTTACTCTTATAACTATACCGGTTCGGTTGCCAATACGTATCCCTCAATGAGAAATCGTTTCTCCTTTCGTCTCGTTGTACTTTCGTTCCCATTGAAGCACGTATCTCTATTCTAATCGACTAACTGATCGACAAGTAAGCACTTGTACTATTATCAGCCAAGAAAATCAACCAATTTGTCGGACTCGTCGACAGGTATTATCATAAGGTTAGCAAACACGGAATAATATCATGGAATAGCCAACAGCTGTGCAACAGGTGGCCGTATATACGATTAACTCGTATACGATTAACTCGTATAAATGTCTAAACAAAAATATCCTAATTCCGATAACTTTTGATAATTTCAAAAATTTGATAATTTTTTAAATCCTCCCATCGGATGTAAATTTGTAGGAAAATGTAAACGTTCCTACCTAAGAACTAAATCAGTGACGCGGTACACAGCTCTGTAAAAGAACTAACAGGACAATAAAGTTTTGCATCCAAGTAGATAACTAAATTATAGAGGTAATCTTGTTATCCAAATGCCTGCTTGGTTCGATAAGGGCAAAAACAAATGAAAAAGTACCTGTCCTATTTTCGAGATACGAGAGGAGTGATACGCGCACGCGCTCTTAGGATGGCACACTCATCCTCATAACTTGAATAAGCTTACGCACGCGTAAAGCTATACCAACAGATGAAGGGAAAAGGGAATAATACGTTCAATATGAAAGGTCATGGCGTTAATTACAGAGAAACGTATTACGCACCCGCAGATCATGATACCTCGGATCGATCGTTAAGAAGAGAATTCGAGCAGACCAGCAAATTAATTCGTCCAAATCTCCATATTACTCCATACATGTAGATTAAATATTATAAATATTTCTTAGGTACGTGTCGCGAATATTACGATAACCAATTTGGAACATTGAATTAAACGTTTCCTCCTTTTTTAATTATATAAAACAATTGTTTAACCTGACTATGAGAATCAGTTTAATAATTAGTTTAATGAACAGTTTAAATAATTATTTAAACTGGTATAACGATGACGTGGTGACGTAAGCGTACACTGAATATTCGGCGAATAATTTAAAAGTGTTCCCTGGCTAACACTGTCATCCCGAAGAAGGGTGAATCCTTTGATCGTACATGCAGATTTAATCATTTTCGAAGATAAACCTGTCTGAGTACCATTTCAATTTCTCTTTAATCCAGATTCCGTTTGCAACGTCGAACAGCCCTTCGATAAGTCTATCTCGACACACTCGATTTTATCCTCTAGCTAAAGCCGCTTATCTTTGGATCCTTTCAATGAGATACAGTCCATCTCCTCGTACCGCCACTCGAATGTAGTTTTGTAAAACGCAGCAATTTAAGACTCGTCAAGGCACGTCGTCACTGCCATGATAATTATCGTCTTCTTCTTCCTTTTCCCGGGTATTCTCCGTCACATAATGAACACGATATATAACATGTTATTACGGATCACTTAAAGAAAAGAAGGAGGTTTAAAAGCGAAATGCCTTGCTTTTAGATGCAGCATATTGATTTATAGACCTCCACGAAGCAATAAAAAGGTTTTGGAGGACGTTGATAATATAATACAATCGATCGATAACATGTTACTCGATGTTTGTTCTCCACACATGAGATATATGGATGTGTATTTCCTTTTCCTTTTCTTGAATTCCTCCTGTAACATGAAGCATCATGTCACTGCCGATGAACTGTAACAAAAATTGAAACTTTTTAAGAACAATGGGATTCTTCTCATGCTGATCATCTCGTTTATTATGCAATTTTTATTATGGCATCAAGTTATAGGAAAAAAAATTTTTTCTTGCATAGACATTTTCCGCCGACGTTGGATAAATTAAAAATGTGTATAATAACGTTCACAAGATATTTTTATTACGAGAGTGTATCAAGAAATAAATTAATTTCTTTCTATTCAATATTAATCCTTGGGACGGGGCGATCAATAAACGTGAAGTAGGAGCTTAGGGTTTATTTCCATTACTAGGATTTATCTCCATATGTATTTGTGCAATATGGATTATTTCGTACGGTAGTGAAAAAGATGCTGTAGTAATATGTCAAATTAAAAGGGATTTGTCGAGAAACTCGTTTCCCCTCACTCATATCCTCTTCGGCCTTTTCGCCTCGGCCGACCGTGTAATGAAAAATTTGGATTTACCTGCATAAATCGTATTCAAATGCGTAAAACGTGAAACAGAAATGCGAGATACTTAAAGTAGCAGAAGATGATATTACGAAAGAAAACTAAATCTGAGGAATGATTTTATCTGAATCCATATCTTTGCTAATGGGTAATAAAGAAAGAGAGATGCTTGTTAACTGAAGTAACAGAAAAAGAATAGATGCTAATATTCCAAAAAAAGACGTCGAACAATATTCTTTGCTCGAAATTAATTCTTATTGATATATACATTTAACCACAAGAACGGGAAGAAAATTATTTGCCAATTTTTTAAAATCTTTAGTAGATTTCTAGTTTCAATTTGTAAACTGTAGTAGGGAAAGAGAAGAAGCGAAAGAAGTGCATTGAAAAAAAGGATGATGATACATCCGATTATTAGACATCAATAGAGATTTCTATTTCCTCGCACCTTACGAGCTTTCGGGATCTTTCGATCGTGTAATAGGAAATATTGATTATTCTACGTGGAACGTAAAACTCTTTGCAGAGAGCGCCATTTTGGACGCTTTTTAACTTCCCTAAGCGACGTGCGGCAGACGAATTCCACCTGTCAGAGAACCACGATAAAGTTGTAGGTCTATCCTTCGGTAGATGTGTGACTAGTTATACGCGAGCGGGTGTAGTGCAATGAATATTCCCTATGTGTATGCATCCTACATCTCAAACGGTAGTTTTACAAGTAGTTCAAGCGGCGGAAACAATTTCTTCATTCTCACCAGTCTTTCGTTTCTGTTATCAATATAAGGTCAATTTTCAGTAGTCATTAGTATATTATTCATTATAAAATTTCAATTATACACTATGTAATATCATCCTAATAATTATTTGTTGCTTCTCGGAGATGGTAGTTTATATCACTTAAAAGAGCGTAACCCGATTTATCCTTGATAACTACGCAATTTAGATGAACAGTTGAATGTCTCTCGTAAGTCTTAACTAATCTACGAATTTTGGCTTATTTTAGAGATATACAAAACTAATTAAAGGCGTAGGCAGTTCCAATACCCAGGAAGTATTGCAAAGGACCTGAATCGACCGATATCCGGATTGTAATTCCAAAGAAGATACGAGAATTTTAACTACGCTCAACTTGACACTTAAATATGAGACATCCAAAGAGAAACATATTTACCTGGTCTTCCTGTTCTTCTGTACATCCGATAACAAGTCCTACATGGATAATACAAACGTCAGACCATCAACCAGATCAAGGTATGAAAACATTCTCCTTTTTAGTCTTATATTTAAACGGTAAATCAATCAATGCTGTATTTATGGAATGGTAAGATATTTTGGAGACAAGGTATAAATTTTTTATTCTAATTTGTAATGTGGAGTATAAGATACATTTTTGGTGAATTTGAATTCGTCGTAATATATCGAAGTAGTAAAGAACATTTTTTTATAAATTCAAGTACATAGCAATATATACTCCTTAAATACGAATGATATGGAAGTTTATTTTGGTTAACTGTAATACTAAATTTGTGTACACTTCCTACGTTTGCTTAATGTGCAGCTCATCTTCATTATATATATCATAATACACAGCAGTATGCGATTAACATATTACACCATTATTTCGCAATGATAAGACTTGGGAATTCAGAGAAATTCTTTTCTTATATTTATTTTATTTTCGTAATAGCAATTTTTTTCTTTTACGTATTTCATTCGAAGGTAAATCAACATTTCCAATTAAACGGTCGAAAGAATCGAATAGACCGAAAAGTATATGAGTTCGAGAAAATCGAACTTCTCGATCAATCCTTTCTAATGCGACGAGTTCTTATTTTCTCGTTACTACCTTATGAAATAACCCAAATATAATGATCCACATTGCCTAACTACATATTACAATACACGTTTCTGCTTCCTATTTAATGATTGCTCTGTACCAAAGATTAACATTGAATGAAAAAGAAGTAATTTTTTTCTTGGTAATTTCTTATGATACATATATCTTATGGGCGTTAATATACACATTACTGATACGCTTCTAAGATTATATCATGGGCAAATTGATCAGTATAAGTATCTAATCGTGCTTTAACATTTTCAGGTTTTTGAAGCAACCCATCGGCGGCGAATACGCTCTAAATGGTAGCTGATAATCGTATCATCGAATTGTCTGCTTTGTTTCACTGGAGAAAAACTAACGAAAAAAGACCTTTTTCGTTTTCGAAATAAGAGAGAAGATGTACGCAACATGCATGCAATATCGCGCCCTCGATCCCGCCAACTTGAACTACCGCACATGTAGGGAGAGAGGTAATAAATAATAGATTAATATGATAAGGCTGGACGATATGTACGAGGGAATGTATTACGTCCGTGCAGATCATTAAATCCCGATCAATACCAGTTAACAAGCTAATTCGTAGACATAGGAGATCATATATTTTTGTCAAATATCAAAATGTCGTCCTTTATAATGCCTTACGATGTCTGTGATAAATGTTGAAGCTATTTTCTTCCAACACTATCATTCGTCTCATTATGTATGAGATCTCTTCGTTTTCTCGTTGGATGACATCACTATCACTGCTATCTCTCCCGATTAATATTTAGTTTTTCTAACGTATCCGTATAAATGTGTATACCTGTAATTCCCCTTCGGCATTACATATGACTCGAAACTCTTGTTTGTAAATTTTGCCATGCTCAACGAAAAAGAAATAAGTAAGTAAACGGTATGGTAGTCTCAAATTGTAGATTAGGAAATAACGAAGCGATATATACAAAATGAATATTACTATTCTGATTTCCTGAATTATTAGTCGAGGGATCTATCTGTACTACTCGATGTTTCAATACCAAGTGAGTTCAGCTTTGAAAATCTCTTAATCCCAGTTTTATCAATACTTGTTTACTTCACCAAATGTCAGCATGTTAAACGAGGTCTACTCGCATACCATTGCAAACAAGTCCATCTTATCTCAGAATGTAAAACTGTCAAACGTATCTGGTAAAACTGACTGATATTCATTTCATGTATCTAGGAATTAGATTTCTTTTGCTACTTCAATAGAAAAATCCAGAGAGACGTGCATGTCTTGCAAAAAAATATGGCGATGCAATCACTCGATCTTCTCAAATAACTCACAAACTCTGTAGTTCTTTCGGAGGGGAAATACGTGAAAGAGAAGAAGATAATATTGGCAAACGAAAAAATATGACGAAAGATTTTCTTTGAGTACATGTTTTTTATTATTTCTTTGAATACATATTTTTATCATATAATATTATTGTAAAATAACGGAAATGAATTCTTCGATAACTTAAGATATATATTTTTTTACAAAAGAGAGGGTAATATTTGGAGAAAATGTTTCCAAGGAATCTGAAAGTAGATACAACTTCCGACGAAAAAATTTTTTTTCATCGGAAGATTTTACAAAAAGAATTACATAGTACGGAAATTGTAATATCATTAATATTTGGTAACATTAGAAAACTGTTTTTAAGTATGACTAGGGATAAGAAAGAAAGAAACATTACGAATTTATAGTAGTATAGGAATTAAGGAATCATTTTATAGCAATCAATGCAATATAATGTTATTAATTACAATAATTGGAATTAATAGAAGAAATTATTTACCGTTCTAGCTAGAGATATAAAATTTAGGAAGTTTGGTCCTCTAATGGGAGGACTCGTTTAATTTAGGGAGTTAGCATTCCTTTGGTGGTTATCGAACCAGTAACGTGTAAGTGGGTATCGTACGGAAAATAATCCTCACCCGTAGACATCACACATCCCAAATGATACCTTTACAAATAATTCAAACGATGGAAACAATTTCATCGTTCCCACTAGTCATTCGTTTACTCCATCAATATTTTTAAAATTTAGCCGTACTGATTAGTATAAGATTTCTTGTAAAATTTCATTTCTATAGTTTGGAATTGAAAATGATTTTCTTGATTTACATCATTTTAATTGTTACTTTGTTGCGTATTGGAAAAGTTGCTTTTAAATGGCATTGCCTGATTTATTTTCGGTAATTCTACAATTGAAATGAACGAATGACTCAGTTAAGTCTTCACCAGTCTACGAATATTGAGTGATACACGAATTTTAGATACATTATTTTAGAGATATACGACACGAATTAAAGGCGGAAGCAATTCCAACCCCTGAAAATGACAGCAAAGAAGCTGAATTAACCGATATGTGAAATATAATACGTCCTGGGAAAATACGGTTTTTCGCGTACGCTTCGCGTGATAATTAAATATTCGACGATCCAAGTGCAACATATTTAAATTTGTTCTTTCGTTGATCCTCATCCGGTAATGCGTCCTACAAAGAGAGTATAAATGTACGACTATCAAACAAATATAATCCGGAGAACGTGTTTCTTTTTAGTCTTACATTTAATGCTAAGCTGATATTGCTGTGTATTATGATATGTATTATGGATTTGAGGTACATATTAAGCGTCGTAGTATGTGCATACAAATGTAATATTGTAGTTAACCGAAGTAAACTTCCATATAATCCGTATTTAAGGAGTAGATACCAGTACGTATTTGAATTTATAAAGAATGTTCGTTCTTTACTAATTTCATATATCACGATGAATTTAAATTCACAAAAAATTTACTTCAATGTATATTTACTTTGAAGAAATTCATTTCGATGAGAAAATTAGCTACTTTCGTTTGTGTTTAAAGTTCTTTGACATATACCTACTGAGCGAAATTATAATCCAATTTAGTTTCCAAAAATGAATGTATCAATCAAATATGTAAAATTGTGAATATTGATTATCAAACTTACCTCTATGGTAAATTTATGTTGCAATACATCGATATGGAGACATTGAAGAGTACATCATTTCTCAGCAACAGGTAACGGTGCACTTTCCTTGAATAGATTTTGCGACGACTTTTCGAACCACTCCTCTGACAATCCAATGTGCTATATAATAAGAGATGAAATTCATATAGAAAATTGGGATAAAGTACATGACAAGTTACGTACATCCGATCTCCTCGTACCTTGTTTATTAAAATCCAATATTAAGATCGATGATTGTTATAATAATGGCGTACCAATAGTGTCGCGTTTTCTGCATAAAACAGGTAATTATGTATATTGCTATTTCGCCAATTTTAGAAGATTCTCTTCAACGTGGAAGATTTCAAATGAATTCAATTATCAATGTAACGACCTCGCCGACTTTATAAAATCTGTGTAAAAATCGAATAAATTATTATAAAGTATACATATGATACAGATTTTATATTACACATTACATTTTAGAATAAAAAATTTATATCTTGTCTCTAAAATATCTTCCTATTCCATAAACACAGCATTGATTGATTTACCATTAAAATTTAAGACTAAACAGGAAAACGTTTTCATATCCTAATCTGGTTGAAGGGTATTATATTATCGGGTATTTATACTAACCATGTAAGATGTATCGTCGGAAGAACAGGAGGTGCCAAAGTAAATAAAAAAGTTTCATTTCGGATGTCGGATGTTTAATCTACACGTTCAGTGTAATTGAAATGGCATATTTTCCTCGGAAATATTCATATGTCACATATCCGTCAATTCGGTTTCTTTCCAGTACTTCCGGGCTACGAGAACGGCACCCGTCTTTATTTCGTTTCGTATTCCTGTAAAACAAGTCAAAATTTGTAGATTAGTTACGACTCACGATAGATATTCAATTGTTCATGTAAATTATATAGATATCAAAGATAAATGGGGTTGCGGCCTTTTAAATAATATAAAGTACCTTTTCTGAAAAGCAACAAATAATAATGGAGGTGGTATTTAACAGGAAAATCAGTTTCGTTTCGATAGTATATAATTGAAATTTTATAATAAATTATGTACTAGTGACTACTGATAAATTTACCTCATATTGATGACATAAATAACTGACTAGTGAGAACGAAGAAATTGTTTCCACCGCTTGAACTACTTGTAAAGACACCACTTGAGATGTATGATGTCTACTGATGAGGATTATTTACCGTACGAGACTCACTCGCACATTACTGGTTCGAAAACCACCGAAGGAATGGTAGGCAGCTATGTCATCGTTCTGCGACCTGCGCTATTCATCCCCTCCACATCGTTTTGGGAGGTTAACCGAGCGACCACGAGGGCGCTCTCTGCAAAGTGTTTTCAAGCTTGATGTGGATTGATCAATTTTTCCTATTATACGGTCGAAAGATCCGAAAAGGTCATAAGCTGTGAGGAAATGAAATGCTTTATTGATCTTTATTAATTAGATGTATCATTATTCTTTTTCTCCTATGTTCCTCTTCCGTTCCTTCTTTTCCCTACCTTTCTGTCCTTTACAATTTAAAATTAGAAGTTAACTAAGGAATTTTAAAAATTGATCAGTAATTTTCTTCCCGTTCTTGTCGTTAAAAATATGTACCGATAACAATTAATTTTGAGCAAAGATCGTTGTTTGATCATTTTTTTTGTAATATTACTTCCTATTCTTTTTCTGTTACTTAAGTTAACGCTCAATTTTTTTTTACACATCTCTCTTTTTTATAACGCCGTAGTAAAGAAAATCGATTTAGTGATGAATTGTCCTATTCTTTTTTTTCCTAATATCATCTTTTTCTCTGTTATGTATTTCATTTGAACACGATTTACACAAGTCGATCAAAATTTCCTATTACGCGATCGAACCAATCGAAAAGGCTTCAATGGATATGGATTGGGGCTCGACGAACATCTTTCAATTCGACATATTATTATTGTCCCTTTCTAATCGCCATATGATATAATCCATTTCGAATAACTGCGTATTGCAAAAGCGGCTGCTGCTTCCATTTTATCGATCGCTCCTTACGAAGGATTAATATTAAATTAAAAGAAATTATTTTTGTTGTTGACACTACCTCATTATAAAAATATCTTATGAACGTTATTATACACGTTTCCGATTTCCGTCAGTCAAAGTCAGACAAACGTGTTTCCCACGCAAAAAATTCTTTTCATACTTCTTTGGTCGTATTAAAAATTATATCATGAGTGAATTCACCAGCATGAGAAGTATTTGCTTCTTCATTATCACTCCCCTGCTAACGTTATTACTTCCAGAAACCGTTTATCTCTTGATCGTCCGTGTATGTGAAATTAATTTGTACGATAAATCTCCCTCAGATTCATTTCAATTCCCCTTTGACCGGTGCCACCGTCAATTTTTTTCAGCACGATCGCATACATCCAATAGCTAAATCCGTTCACGTTTGAATCCTTTTATAAAAGTAAATTACATTTCCTCCTACCACCCTTTCAAGCTTTATAAAACAGCGTCACTCTGGTCTTTCCAAACTTCGTCGTCAAGCATAAATGTTTTACCTTCCTCTTGCTCTTCCTAGGTATTCTCAATCAAATAATGAACACAGTATGAGATCACATAAAGACGAGGACGGTGCTTGAAAAAAAATCGACAACTTATAGTACAGCGGAGAAGTACTAAAAATGATTTAAAAATCGTTGATAATCTTAGATAATACAATTCCGCCGACCGATACTATATAATTCATAGTCCGCGCATAAGATATAAGCATACGTATTTTTCTTTCTGCCCTTTTTTTATATTCGAGCTACAATTTAGAGCGTCATCACCGCCGATGGATTTCTGCAAAACCCTGAGAATGATAAAGCATAATTGGATCCTCATACCGATCAATTCGCCCATGATATAATCTACATTGTGACAAGAAGAAATCGGAAAAAAATGTAATTTTTGCACGAACAACCCTATTAGAAGCGATTCAGTAATGTGTATATTAACGCGCATGGGATACATGGATTATGAGAAATTTTCAAGAAAAAAACTAATTCCTTTTCGTTCAATATTAATATTTGGTACAGAGCAATCAGTAAATACGAGGCAGAAGCGTTTGTTGCAAGACGTAGTCACGCAATGTGGATCATTTCGTACGAGTTATTTCAAAAGGTAGTAACGAAAAAATAATAACTAATCGCATTAAAAGGGATTGATCGAGAAATCCGTTTTTCCCGAACTCATATCCTTTTCGGCCTCTTCGGATCATTCCAATAGGTAATAGGAAATGTTGACTGACCTTCGAATGAAATACGTAAAACAAAAAAATCGATAATACGAAAATAAAATGAATACGAGAAAAGATTTTCTTTGAGTTCCCACGTTTTATTATTGCGCAATAATGCAGTAATAAAAATTCAATGTTAATCGCATACTGCTCTGTATTATGATATATATATATATATATATATATATATATATATATATATATATATATATATATATATATTATGAAGATGAGCTATACATTAAGCAAACGTAGCATTTGTAGACAAATGTAGTATTACAGTTAACCGAAATGATCTTCCATATAATCCTTATTTAAGGAGTATATATTGCTATGTACTTTATTTAATAAGAAAATGTTCTTTACTACTTCGATATATTACGATGAATTCAACTTCACAAAAAATGTACTTTGAAGTACCTTTTCTTTGAAGAAATTAATTTGTAAAAAGAAATCGGCCTCTTTTGTTTCCATTTAAAGTTCTTCGACGGACATATATCTATTTAGCGAAATTATAATCTCATCTAGTTTCCAATAAATGATCAATATATCAATCAAGCATACGAAAAAGTGATTATCCATTATCTTACCAACCTTTATAGCAACATCACGTTGCAGAACATCAACATCGGAAGATTTAAGAGCATTTAATCTACGAGCAGTCGCTAACAATGCTCATTCTTTTGTTAGATTTTCCAACTGCTTCTTGAACCACTCTTCTGTTTTCACAATCCAATGTTCTATGTTATAAAAGATGAAATTCGTATGGAAGATTAAATGAGATACTTGACAAGATACTTATATCTGATCTCTTCATACTTGTACGAAGAACAGGAAGTGCCAATGTAATTATGTTTCACTTCGGATATATAATTATCATGTTAAGTGTAGTTGAAATGCGTATCCTCTTTGCAAGTGATTAGAACTCAGATATCGATTCCTAATCCCTAATTCTGCTCTTCCTGTATACTTCTAGGATATTGGAACTGCTTTCTAGTCTAATCTTTTCTATCGCTGAAATAATTGAAAATTCATAGATTAGTTAAGACTTCCGATAGACGTTCAATTGTTCCTTTAAATTCTAAAGTCAACGAATGGTTACGCCCTTCTAACCGACATAAAGTACCTTCTCCTAGAAGCAACAAAGTAATAATTAGGATGGTATCGATCATGAAAATCGGATTCATTTTCATAATAAAGAATTGAAATTTTATAATAATTTATATACTAATGACTACTGATAAATGTACCTCACGTGGATAGCATAAACAAAAGACTGGCGAGAGAAAGAGATTGTTTGTAACGTTTGTACTGCTTGGAACATTATTCAGCGCTTACTTGCGTATTACAAAAAAAAATAGTTGAAAGAGTGACTTCTACAAGCGACATTTTTCCCAAATCGTCAGGTTGGAAGAACCACCTGATTACCGGGACGAAGCTCCTTGGAAAGAGCTAAGACAATCTACACAGGTTAATCTATACCACGTATTACACAATATAAAGAGACGAAATGTCATGGGGATCGGAAGAAAATAAATTTCTCAATTTCGCGGTATTCATTGGACTAGTTTCCTCTTTTCCTTTCCTTCTTTTCTCCTCTTTTCGCACTTCTTTTCTTGACAATTTACAATTAGAAATTAACTAAAGAAATTTTGATAGTTGGACATTAATATTTTTTCTCTTTTCATCGTTAAATTATTTATCAATAAGTACTAACTTCCATCAAGAAATATTGCTTGAAAATTTGTTTCGTAATATTCCCTTCTATTCTCTTTCTATCATTTAAGTTAACGGACGTCTCTCTTTCTTTATTACGCAGTAAGAAAGAATATGGATTCAGAGAAAATCATTCGTTATGTTTATTCTCGTTTTTATCTTTTTGCCTATTTCATTTGAATTCGCTTCACGCAAGTGAATCAATACTTTCTATTCCGCGTTCGAAAGAGCCGAAAGTTCCGCGAATGGGTATAAGTGGGGGGAAAGGAATATGTTGACCAATCCCTTTGAAATCGGCGTACTATTATTTCTTCCCGACAACTACGCTATGAAATAATCCACATTGCATGACAGCATATTATAAAAACGCTTCTGCTTCGTTTTATTGATCTCTCCCTACCAAGGATTAATATTAATTGAAAAGGAATTAATTTTGTTGTTGACACTTTCTCATAATAAAAATATCTCGTGAACTTTAGTATACCCGTTTTTAATCCCATCTGCCAAACGTCGACGATTAATGTTGTTTAGGCAAACAATATTCTTTTGCGTATTTCTTCTTGCTATAACAAATATTGCATAATAAGTGATCAGCACAAGAAGTATCCCATTGTTCTTTAAAATGTCCAGTTCTTTGTTCCTGTTCATCGGCAGTGACATGATTCTTTATGTTATAGGAGGAACTTAAAAAAGGGAAAGGAAAAATATATCCATATAACTTAAGGAGTGCACACGTTGAATTATAAGTTACCTGTCGGTGATATTGTATTATCTAAGTTATCAACGTCTTTCAAACCTTTCCTGGTGCTTCTAGGGAATACATTAAAACAACGTGCTGGAATAATTACAAAGGCATTTCCTTTTAAAACATCTTCCTTATATCTAACATAAGCATAATACCTCGTTCTATGCCGCGTTCGTCGGATGATCGATATTATGCGGAAAGAGAAAAAAGAAGACAGTAGGTATAATGGCCATAACGACGGACCTCCTCGAAACCGATATAGTACTGTTTTATTCAGCCACCTCCGAATGGTGGTACGAGGCTAGGGAATATATCCCTTCAAAGGGTCCAAGCGTAAGCAGGTTCGGCAAGACTATATAATCGATTGCGTTAGGGGTGGTTGGTCAAAGGGATGTCGGACGGTGTAAGCGGATGGTGGATCAACGTTGAATTTGTGCTCTAACGAGGGAATATTCCTTCGTAGAAAAGATTTCGTCGCAGAATCTTTTTCGAGTCCATATTTTTCCCCTCCGAAGAATTAAATGCAGTCGAGAAAGAAAAATAAGGTTCAATAATTTCGTTGACCGTGTTCTTGGTTATCGAACTAATGTTAATTTTGATTGCATTTAGTATCAAAAATTATATATGTACCTTAATATGTGTCGCAATACGGTGAATGGGATTGGGAACGATAAGGAAAGGAGAGGTGTGTTAATCGATGTCGAAGAAGAAGAGGAAGGAAAAGGAGATACGGAAGATGAAGAAGTGCGAGGTAAGGCTAGTGATTATGAATCCATCATCGTTTACGATTCATTCGACGATAGATATTATCTCGACGATGATCATTCCACAAACAAATTTAATTCTAATAAAAACGATGTTGGTCTCTGGCCTATCATTGATTTTGCAAATCTTTACTTGATTTCGAAAATTTTTAACACGGTGTATCGTAAGAACGAAGTTGAATGAATCATCGAGAACTATTGGGAATAATAATAATAATATGCAAATAACAGTAATAAATATGGAGGATAGAAAGGAAGTGATAAAGGTTTAATAATGGGGCTGAAGAATGAGCTCGGAAAAAGTCGAAACGAAACTAATGTAGGTTTACCTTTCAAAATGATTAAATCTTTAAGGACGACCAAAGGATTTACCGATTTTCCATATAACAATGAATGCTTTGAAATCGCACGAGAAATGTTAATTCCACGTTTACGTCACCTTGTCATCCTGATTTCATCAAATTAAATTAAGTAATCATTCAATCAAATAAAAAATAGAAGAAATGTTGAATTCATTTGCAAAATTGTATGTCATAATATTCGCATTGTGTACCTGAAAATTATTCATAATATTTAATTTACGTTTGAAAGTAACGGAATTTCAACTAATTATTTGCTGCATAGCGCGAAATCTCTCGTTAGCACGTTCTGGTAGGCATTTAATGAAAATGGATGTGCTTATTACGAGTTTCCCTACGTATCGTCATCCATCTTCGTATTATACGATACGTTCTTATTTCCCTCCATCTGTGAGTGGTTTTGGCTTCGTGGGTCAGTTCGTGTGCACAGGAATTAGTGTGCAGTCCACTGTGGATGCGAGCGTACATCTCCTATCTGATTTTGAAAACATGAAAAGTATTTTTTCATTTGTTCTTCCCTTATCGAACCGTACGGACAATTGGATAATATGATTAGCTGTATAACTCAATTATCTCTTCAAATCCATCATTTCATTACCTTCTATCGAACTCAGTGCATTCGTCAGGGTCAGTGCTTTCTAGACACCCATAAGACATAATTATTAACAGAGTGAGATGAAACTATTTTCGCTACTCCTTCGTAAGTTTATTGCATTTTGTTTAAAACTAGATTAGCGATAAATTTATATATTTTTTCTCATATGTACTACGTGCATGGAATCTTCTTTACTCTTATAACTATACCGGTTCGGTTGCCAATACGTATCCCTCAATGAGAAATCGTTTCTCCTTTCGTCTCGTTGTACTTTCGTTCCCATTGAAGTACGTATCTCTATTCTAATCGACTAACTGATCGACAAGTAAGCACTTGTACTATTATCAGCCAAGAAAATCAACCAATTTGTCGGACTCGTCGACAGGTATTATCATAAGGTTAGCAAACACGGAATAATATCATGGAATAGCCAACAGCTGTGCAACAGGTGGCCGTATATACGATTAACTCGTATACGATTAACTCGTATAAATGTCTAAACAAAAATATCCTAATTCCGATAACTTTTGATAATTTCAAAAATTTGATAATTTTTTAAATCCTCCCATCGGATGTAAATTTGTAGGAAAATGTAAACGTTCCTACCTAAGAACTAAATCAGTGACGCGGTACACAGCTCTGTAAAAGAACTAACAGGACAATAAAGTTTTGCATCCAAGTAGATAACTAAATTATAGAGGTAATCTTGTTATCCAAATGCCTGCTTGGTTCGATAAGGGCAAAAACAAATGAAAAAGTACCTGTCCTATTTTCGAGATACGAGAGGAGTGATACGCGCACGCGCTCTTAGGATGGCACACTCATCCTCATAACTTGAATAAGCTTACGCACGCGTAAAGCTATACCAACAGATGAAGGGAAAAGGGAATAATACGTTCAATATGAAAGGTCATGGCGTTAATTACAGAGAAACGTATTACGCACCCGCAGATCATGATACCTCGGATCGATCGTTAAGAAGAGAATTCGAGCAGACCAGCAAATTAATTCGTCCAAATCTCCATATTACTCCATACATGTAGATTAAATATTATAAATATTTCTTAGGTACGTGTCGCGAATATTACGATAACCAATTTGGAACATTGAATTAAACGTTTCCTCCTTTTTTAATTATATAAAACAATTGTTTAACCTGACTATGAGAATCAGTTTAATAATTAGTTTAATGAACAGTTTAAATAATTATTTAAACTGGTATAACGATGACGTGGTGACGTAAGCGTACACTGAATATTCGGCGAATAATTTAAAAGTGTTCCCTGGCTAACACTGTCATCCCGAAGAAGGGTGAATCCTTTGATCGTACATGCAGATTTAATCATTTTCGAAGATAAACCTGTCTGAGTACCATTTCAATTTCTCTTTAATCCAGATTCCGTTTGCAACGTCGAACAGCCCTTCGATAAGTCTATCTCGACACACTCGATTTTATCCTCTAGCTAAAGCCGCTTATCTTTGGATCCTTTCAATGAGATACAGTCCATCTCCTCGTACCGCCACTCGAATGTAGTTTTGTAAAACGCAGCAATTTAAGACTCGTCAAGGCACGTCGTCACTGCCATGATAATTATCGTCTTCTTCTTCCTTTTCCCGGGTATTCTCCGTCACATAATGAACACGATATATAACATGTTATTACGGATCACTTAAAGAAAAGAAGGAGGTTTAAAAGCGAAATGCCTTGCTTTTAGATGCAGCATATTGATTTATAGACCTCCACGAAGCAATAAAAAGGTTTTGGAGGACGTTGATAATATAATGCAATCGATCGATAACATGTTACTCGATGTTTGTTCTCCACACATGAGATATATGGATGTGTATTTCCTTTTCCTTTTCTTGAATTCCTCCTGTAACATGAAGCATCATGTCACTGCCGATGAACTGTAACAAAAATTGAAACTTTTTAAGAACAATGGGATTCTTCTCATGCTGATCATCTCGTTTATTATGCAATTTTTATTATGGCATCAAGTTATAGGAAAAAAAATTTTTTCTTGCATAGACATTTTCCGCCGACGTTGGATAAATTAAAAATGTGTATAATAACGTTCACAAGATATTTTTATTACGAGAGTGTATCAAGAAATAAATTAATTTCTTTCTATTCAATATTAATCCTTGGGACGGGGCGATCAATAAACGTGAAGTAGGAGCTTAGGGTTTATTTCCATTACTAGGATTTATCTCCATATGTATTTGTGCAATATGGATTATTTCGTACGGTAGTGAAAAAGATGCTGTAGTAATATGTCAAATTAAAAGGGATTTGTCGAGAAACTCGTTTCCCCTCACTCATATCCTCTTCGGCCTTTTCGCCTCGGCCGACCGTGTAATGAAAAATTTGGATTTACCTGCATAAATCGTATTCAAATGCGTAAAACGTGAAACAGAAATGCGAGATACTTAAAGTAGCAGAAGATGATATTACGAAAGAAAACTAAATCTGAGGAATGATTTTATCTGAATCCATATCTTTGCTAATGGGTAATAAAGAAAGAGAGATGCTTGTTAACTGAAGTAACAGAAAAAGAATAGATGCTAATATTCCAAAAAAAGACGTCGAACAATATTCTTTGCTCGAAATTAATTCTTATTGATATATACATTTAACCACAAGAACGGGAAGAAAATTATTTGCCAATTTTTTAAAATCTTTAGTAGATTTCTAGTTTCAATTTGTAAACTGTAGTAGGGAAAGAGAAGAAGCGAAAGAAGTGCATTGAAAAAAAGGATGATGATACATCCGATTATTAGACATCAATAGAGATTTCTATTTCCTCGCACCTTACGAGCTTTCGGGATCTTTCGATCGTGTAATAGGAAATATTGATTATTCTACGTGGAACGTAAAACTCTTTGCAGAGAGCGCCATTTTGGACGCTTTTTAACTTCCCTAAGCGACGTGCGGCAGACGAATTCCACCTGTCAGAGAACCACGATAAAGTTGTAGGTCTATCCTTCGGTAGATGTGTGACTAGTTATACGCGAGCGGGTGTAGTGCAATGAATATTCCCTATGTGTATGCATCCTACATCTCAAACGGTAGTTTTACAAGTAGTTCAAGCGGCGGAAACAATTTCTTCATTCTCACCAGTCTTTCGTTTCTGTTATCAATATAAGGTCAATTTTCAGTAGTCATTAGTATATTATTCATTATAAAATTTCAATTATACACTATGTAATATCATCCTAATAATTATTTGTTGCTTCTCGGAGATGGTAGTTTATATCACTTAAAAGAGCGTAACCCGATTTATCCTTGATAACTACGCAATTTAGATGAACAGTTGAATGTCTCTCGTAAGTCTTAACTAATCTACGAATTTTGGCTTATTTTAGAGATATACAAAACTAATTAAAGGCGTAGGCAGTTCCAATACCCAGGAAGTATTGCAAAGGACCTGAATCGACCGATATCCGGATTGTAATTCCAAAGAAGATACGAGAATTTTAACTACGCTCAACTTGACACTTAAATATGAGACATCCAAAGAGAAACATATTTACCTGGTCTTCCTGTTCTTCTGTACATCCGATAACAAGTCCTACATGGATAATACAAACGTCAGACCATCAACCAGATCAAGGTATGAAAACATTCTCCTTTTTAGTCTTATATTTAAACGGTAAATCAATCAATGCTGTATTTATGGAATGGTAAGATATTTTGGAGACAAGGTATAAATTTTTTATTCTAATTTGTAATGTGGAGTATAAGATACATTTTTGGTGAATTTGAATTCGTCGTAATATATCGAAGTAGTAAAGAACATTTTTTTATAAATTCAAGTACATAGCAATATATACTCCTTAAATACGAATGATATGGAAGTTTATTTTGGTTAACTGTAATACTAAATTTGTGTACACTTCCTACGTTTGCTTAATGTGCAGCTCATCTTCATTATATATATCATAATACACAGCAGTATGCGATTAACATATTACACCATTATTTCGCAATGATAAGACTTGGGAATTCAGAGAAATTCTTTTCTTATATTTATTTTATTTTCGTAATAGCAATTTTTTTCTTTTACGTATTTCATTCGAAGGTAAATCAACATTTCCAATTAAACGGTCGAAAGAATCGAATAGACCGAAAAGTATATGAGTTCGAGAAAATCGAACTTCTCGATCAATCCTTTCTAATGCGACGAGTTCTTATTTTCTCGTTACTACCTTATGAAATAACCCAAATATAATGATCCACATTGCCTAACTACATATTACAATACACGTTTCTGCTTCCTATTTAATGATTGCTCTGTACCAAAGATTAACATTGAATGAAAAAGAAGTAATTTTTTTCTTGGTAATTTCTTATGATACATATATCTTATGGGCGTTAATATACACATTACTGATACGCTTCTAAGATTATATCATGGGCAAATTGATCAGTATAAGTATCTAATCGTGCTTTAACATTTTCAGGTTTTTGAAGCAACCCATCGGCGGCGAATACGCTCTAAATGGTAGCTGATAATCGTATCATCGAATTGTCTGCTTTGTTTCACTGGAGAAAAACTAACGAAAAAAGACCTTTTTCGTTTTCGAAATAAGAGAGAAGATGTACGCAACATGCATGCAATATCGAGCCCTCGATCCCGCCAACTTGAACTACCGCACATGTAGGGAGAGAGGTAATAAATAATAGATTAATATGATAAGGCTGGACGATATGTACGAGGGAATGTATTACGTCCGTGCAGATCATTAAATCCCGATCAATACCAGTTAACAAGCTAATTCGTAGACATAGGAGATCATATATTTTTGTCAAATATCAAAATGTCGTCCTTTATAATGCCTTACGATGTCTGTGATAAATGTTGAAGCTATTTTCTTCCAACACTATCATTCGTCTCATTATGTATGAGATCTCTTCGTTTTCTCGTTGGATGACATCACTATCACTGCTATCTCTCCCGATTAATATTTAGTTTTTCTAACGTATCCGTATAAATGTGTATACCTGTAATTCCCCTTCGGCATTACATATGACTCGAAACTCTTGTTTGTAAATTTTGCCATGCTCAACGAAAAAGAAATAAGTAAGTAAACGGTATGGTAGTCTCAAATTGTAGATTAGGAAATAACGAAGCGATATATACAAAATGAATATTACTATTCTGATTTCCTGAATTATTAGTCGAGGGATCTATCTGTACTACTCGATGTTTCAATACCAAGTGAGTTCAGCTTTGAAAATCTCTTAATCCCAGTTTTATCAATACTTGTTTACTTCACCAAATGTCAGCATGTTAAACGAGGTCTACTCGCATACCATTGCAAACAAGTCCATCTTATCTCAGAATGTAAAACTGTCAAACGTATCTGGTAAAACTGACTGATATTCATTTCATGTATCTAGGAATTAGATTTCTTTTGCTACTTCAATAGAAAAATCCAGAGAGACGTGCATGTCTTGCAAAAAAATATGGCGATGCAATCACTCGATCTTCTCAAATAACTCACAAACTCTGTAGTTCTTTCGGAGGGGAAATACGTGAAAGAGAAGAAGGTAATATTGACAAACGAAAAAATATGACGAAAGATTTTCTTTGAGTACATGTTTTTTATTATTTCTTTGAATACATATTTTTATCATATAATATTATTGTAAAATAACGGAAATGAATTCTTCGATAACTTAAGATATATATTTTTTTACAAAAGAGAGGGTAATATTTGGAGAAAATGTTTCCAAGGAATCTGAAAGTAGATACAACTTCCGACGAAAAAATTTTTTTTCATCGGAAGATTTTACAAAAAGAATTACATAGTACGGAAATTGTAATATCATTAATATTTGGTAACATTAGAAAACTGTTTTTAAGTATGACTAGGGATAAGAAAGAAAGAAACATTACGAATTTATAGTAGTATAGGAATTAAGGAATCATTTTATAGCAATCAATGCAATATAATGTTATTAATTACAATAATTGGAATTAATAGAAGAAATTATTTACCGTTCTAGCTAGAGATATAAAATTTAGGAAGTTTGGTCCTCTAATGGGAGGACTCGTTTAATTTAGGGAGTTAGCATTCCTTTGGTGGTTATCGAACCAGTAACGTGTAAGTGGGTATCGTACGGAAAATAATCCTCACCCGTAGACATCACACATCCCAAATGATACCTTTACAAATAATTCAAACGATGGAAACAATTTCATCGTTCCCACTAGTCATTCGTTTACTCCATCAATATTTTTAAAATTTAGCCGTACTGATTAGTATAAGATTTCTTGTAAAATTTCATTTCTATAGTTTGGAATTGAAAATGATTTTCTTGATTTACATCATTTTAATTGTTACTTTGTTGCGTATTGGAAAAGTTGCTTTTAAATGGCATTGCCTGATTTATTTTCGGTAATTCTACAATTGAAATGAACGAATGACTCAGTTAAGTCTTCACCAGTCTACGAATATTGAGTGATACACGAATTTTAGATACATTATTTTAGAGATATACGACACGAATTAAAGGCGGAAGCAATTCCAACCCCTGAAAATGACAGCAAAGAAGCTGAATTAACCGATATGTGAAATATAATACGTCCTGGGAAAATACGGTTTTTCGCGTACGCTTCGCGTGATAATTAAATATTCGACGATCCAAGTGCAACATATTTAAATTTGTTCTTTCGTTGATCCTCATCCGGTAATGCGTCCTACAAAGAGAGTATAAATGTACGACTATCAAACAAATATAATCCGGAGAACGTGTTTCTTTTTAGTCTTACATTTAATGCTAAGCTGATATTGCTGTGTATTATGATATGTATTATGGATTTGAGGTACATATTAAGCGTCGTAGTATGTGCATACAAATGTAATATTGTAGTTAACCGAAGTAAACTTCCATATAATCCGTATTTAAGGAGTAGATACCAGTACGTATTTGAATTTATAAAGAATGTTCGTTCTTTACTAATTTCATATATCACGATGAATTTAAATTCACAAAAAATTTACTTCAATGTATATTTACTTTGAAGAAATTCATTTCGATGAGAAAATTAGCTACTTTCGTTTGTGTTTAAAGTTCTTTGACATATACCTACTGAGCGAAATTATAATCCAATTTAGTTTCCAAAAATGAATGTATCAATCAAATATGTAAAATTGTGAATATTGATTATCAAACTTACCTCTATGGTAAATTTATGTTGCAATACATCGATATGGAGACATTGAAGAGTACATCATTTCTCAGCAACAGGTAACGGTGCACTTTCCTTGAATAGATTTTGCGACGACTTTTCGAACCACTCCTCTGACAATCCAATGTGCTATATAATAAGAGATGAAATTCATATAGAAAATTGGGATAAAGTACATGACAAGTTACGTACATCCGATCTCCTCGTACCTTGTTTATTAAAATCCAATATTAAGATCGATGATTGTTATAATAATGGCGTACCAATAGTGTCGCGTTTTCTGCATAAAACAGGTAATTATGTATATTGCTATTTCGCCAATTTTAGAAGATTCTCTTCAACGTGGAAGATTTCAAATGAATTCAATTATCAATGTAACGACCTCGCCGACTTTATAAAATCTGTGTAAAAATCGAATAAATTATTATAAAGTATACATATGATACAGATTTTATATTACACATTACATTTTAGAATAAAAAATTTATATCTTGTCTCTAAAATATCTTCCTATTCCATAAACACAGCATTGATTGATTTACCATTAAAATTTAAGACTAAACAGGAAAACGTTTTCATATCCTAATCTGGTTGAAGGGTATTATATTATCGGGTATTTATACTAACCATGTAAGATGTATCGTCGGAAGAACAGGAGGTGCCAAAGTAAATAAAAAAGTTTCATTTCGGATGTCGGATGTTTAATCTACACGTTCAGTGTAATTGAAATGGCATATTTTCCTCGGAAATATTCATATGTCACATATCCGTCAATTCGGTTTCTTTCCAGTACTTCCGGGCTACGAGAACGGCACCCGTCTTTATTTCGTTTCGTATTCCTGTAAAACAAGTCAAAATTTGTAGATTAGTTACGACTCACGATAGATATTCAATTGTTCATGTAAATTATATAGATATCAAAGATAAATGGGGTTGCGGCCTTTTAAATAATATAAAGTACCTTTTCTGAAAAGCAACAAATAATAATGGAGGTGGTATTTAACAGGAAAATCAGTTTCGTTTCGATAGTATATAATTGAAATTTTATAATAAATTATGTACTAGTGACTACTGATAAATTTACCTCATATTGATGACATAAATAACTGACTAGTGAGAACGAAGAAATTGTTTCCACCGCTTGAACTACTTGTAAAGACACCACTTGAGATGTATGATGTCTACTGATGAGGATTATTTACCGTACGAGACTCACTCGCACATTACTGGTTCGAAAACCACCGAAGGAATGGTAGGCAGCTATGTCATCGTTCTGCGACCTGCGCTATTCATCCCCTCCACATCGTTTTGGGAGGTTAACCGAGCGACCACGAGGGCGCTCTCTGCAAAGTGTTTTCAAGCTTGATGTGGATTGATCAATTTTTCCTATTATACGGTCGAAAGATCCGAAAAGGTCATAAGCTGTGAGGAAATGAAATGCTTTATTGATCTTTATTAATTAGATGTATCATTATTCTTTTTCTCCTATGTTCCTCTTCCGTTCCTTCTTTTCCCTACCTTTCTGTCCTTTACAATTTAAAATTAGAAGTTAACTAAGGAATTTTAAAAATTGATCAGTAATTTTCTTCCCGTTCTTGTCGTTAAAAATATGTACCGATAACAATTAATTTTGAGCAAAGATCGTTGTTTGATCATTTTTTTTGTAATATTACTTCCTATTCTTTTTCTGTTACTTAAGTTAACGCTCAATTTTTTTTTACACATCTCTCTTTTTTATAACGCCGTAGTAAAGAAAATCGATTTAGTGATGAATTGTCCTATTCTTTTTTTTCCTAATATCATCTTTTTCTCTGTTATGTATTTCATTTGAACACGATTTACACAAGTCGATCAAAATTTCCTATTACGCGATCGAACCAATCGAAAAGGCTTCAATGGATATGGATTGGGGCTCGACGAACATCTTTCAATTCGACATATTATTATTGTCCCTTTCTAATCGCCATATGATATAATCCATTTCGAATAACTGCGTATTGCAAAAGCGGCTGCTGCTTCCATTTTATCGATCGCTCCTTACGAAGGATTAATATTAAATTAAAAGAAATTATTTTTGTTGTTGACACTACCTCATTATAAAAATATCTTATGAACGTTATTATACACGTTTCCGATTTCCGTCAGTCAAAGTCAGACAAACGTGTTTCCCACGCAAAAAATTCTTTTCATACTTCTTTGGTCGTATTAAAAATTATATCATGAGTGAATTCACCAGCATGAGAAGTATTTGCTTCTTCATTATCACTCCCCTGCTAACGTTATTACTTCCAGAAACCGTTTATCTCTTGATCGTCCGTGTATGTGAAATTAATTTGTACGATAAATCTCCCTCAGATTCATTTCAATTCCCCTTTGACCGGTGCCACCGTCAATTTTTTTCAGCACGATCGCATACATCCAATAGCTAAATCCGTTCACGTTTGAATCCTTTTATAAAAGTAAATTACATTTCCTCCTACCACCCTTTCAAGCTTTATAAAACAGCGTCACTCTGGTCTTTCCAAACTTCGTCGTCAAGCATAAATGTTTTACCTTCCTCTTGCTCTTCCTAGGTATTCTCAATCAAATAATGAACACAGTATGAGATCACATAAAGACGAGGACGGTGCTTGAAAAAAAATCGACAACTTATAGTACAGCGGAGAAGTACTAAAAATGATTTAAAAATCGTTGATAATCTTAGATAATACAATTCCGCCGACCGATACTATATAATTCATAGTCCGCGCATAAGATATAAGCATACGTATTTTTCTTTCTGCCCTTTTTTTATATTCGAGCTACAATTTAGAGCGTCATCACCGCCGATGGATTTCTGCAAAACCCTGAGAATGATAAAGCATAATTGGATCCTCATACCGATCAATTCGCCCATGATATAATCTACATTGTGACAAGAAGAAATCGGAAAAAAATGTAATTTTTGCACGAACAACCCTATTAGAAGCGATTCAGTAATGTGTATATTAACGCGCATGGGATACATGGATTATGAGAAATTTTCAAGAAAAAAACTAATTCCTTTTCGTTCAATATTAATATTTGGTACAGAGCAATCAGTAAATACGAGGCAGAAGCGTTTGTTGCAAGACGTAGTCACGCAATGTGGATCATTTCGTACGAGTTATTTCAAAAGGTAGTAACGAAAAAATAATAACTAATCGCATTAAAAGGGATTGATCGAGAAATCCGTTTTTCCCGAACTCATATCCTTTTCGGCCTCTTCGGATCATTCCAATAGGTAATAGGAAATGTTGACTGACCTTCGAATGAAATACGTAAAACAAAAAAATCGATAATACGAAAATAAAATGAATACGAGAAAAGATTTTCTTTGAGTTCCCACGTTTTATTATTGCGCAATAATGCAGTAATAAAAATTCAATGTTAATCGCATACTGCTCTGTATTATGATATATATATATATATATATATATATATATATATATATATATTATGAAGATGAGCTATACATTAAGCAAACGTAGCATTTGTAGACAAATGTAGTATTACAGTTAACCGAAATGATCTTCCATATAATCCTTATTTAAGGAGTATATATTGCTATGTACTTTATTTAATAAGAAAATGTTCTTTACTACTTCGATATATTACGATGAATTCAACTTCACAAAAAATGTACTTTGAAGTACCTTTTCTTTGAAGAAATTAATTTGTAAAAAGAAATCGGCCTCTTTTGTTTCCATTTAAAGTTCTTCGACGGACATATATCTATTTAGCGAAATTATAATCTCATCTAGTTTCCAATAAATGATCAATATATCAATCAAGCATACGAAAAAGTGATTATCCATTATCTTACCAACCTTTATAGCAACATCACGTTGCAGAACATCAACATCGGAAGATTTAAGAGCATTTAATCTACGAGCAGTCGCTAACAATGCTCATTCTTTTGTTAGATTTTCCAACTGCTTCTTGAACCACTCTTCTGTTTTCACAATCCAATGTTCTATGTTATAAAAGATGAAATTCGTATGGAAGATTAAATGAGATACTTGACAAGATACTTATATCTGATCTCTTCATACTTGTACGAAGAACAGGAAGTGCCAATGTAATTATGTTTCACTTCGGATATATAATTATCATGTTAAGTGTAGTTGAAATGCGTATCCTCTTTGCAAGTGATTAGAACTCAGATATCGATTCCTAATCCCTAATTCTGCTCTTCCTGTATACTTCTAGGATATTGGAACTGCTTTCTAGTCTAATCTTTTCTATCGCTGAAATAATTGAAAATTCATAGATTAGTTAAGACTTCCGATAGACGTTCAATTGTTCCTTTAAATTCTAAAGTCAACGAATGGTTACGCCCTTCTAACCGACATAAAGTACCTTCTCCTAGAAGCAACAAAGTAATAATTAGGATGGTATCGATCATGAAAATCGGATTCATTTTCATAATAAAGAATTGAAATTTTATAATAATTTATATACTAATGACTACTGATAAATGTACCTCACGTGGATAGCATAAACAAAAGACTGGCGAGAGAAAGAGATTGTTTGTAACGTTTGTACTGCTTGGAACATTATTCAGCGCTTACTTGCGTATTACAAAAAAAAATAGTTGAAAGAGTGACTTCTACAAGCGACATTTTTCCCCAAATCGTCAGGTTGGAAGAACCACCTGATTACCGGGACGAAGCTCCTTGGAAAGAGCTAAGACAATCTACACAGGTTAATCTATACCACGTATTACACAATATAAAGAGACGAAATGTCATGGGGATCGGAAGAAAATAAATTTCTCAATTTCGCGGTATTCATTGGACTAGTTTCCTCTTTTCCTTTCCTTCTTTTCTCCTCTTTTCGCACTTCTTTTCTTGACAATTTACAATTAGAAATTAACTAAAGAAATTTTGATAGTTGGACATTAATATTTTTTCTCTTTTCATCGTTAAATTATTTATCAATAAGTACTAACTTCCATCAAGAAATATTGCTTGAAAATTTGTTTCGTAATATTCCCTTCTATTCTCTTTCTATCATTTAAGTTAACGGACGTCTCTCTTTCTTTATTACGCAGTAAGAAAGAATATGGATTCAGAGAAAATCATTCGTTATGTTTATTCTCGTTTTTATCTTTTTGCCTATTTCATTTGAATTCGCTTCACGCAAGTGAATCAATACTTTCTATTCCGCGTTCGAAAGAGCCGAAAGTTCCGCGAATGGGTATAAGTGGGGGGAAAGGAATATGTTGACCAATCCCTTTGAAATCGGCGTACTATTATTTCTTCCCGACAACTACGCTATGAAATAATCCACATTGCATGACAGCATATTATAAAAACGCTTCTGCTTCGTTTTATTGATCTCTCCCTACCAAGGATTAATATTAATTGAAAAGGAATTAATTTTGTTGTTGACACTTTCTCATAATAAAAATATCTCGTGAACTTTAGTATACCCGTTTTTAATCCCATCTGCCAAACGTCGACGATTAATGTTGTTTAGGCAAACAATATTCTTTTGCGTATTTCTTCTTGCTATAACAAATATTGCATAATAAGTGATCAGCACAAGAAGTATCCCATTGTTCTTTAAAATGTCCAGTTCTTTGTTCCTGTTCATCGGCAGTGACATGATTCTTTATGTTATAGGAGGAACTTAAAAAAGGGAAAGGAAAAATATATCCATATAACTTAAGGAGTGCACACGTTGAATTATAAGTTACCTGTCGGTGATATTGTATTATCTAAGTTATCAACGTCTTTCAAACCTTTCCTGGTGCTTCTAGGGAATACATTAAAACAACGTGCTGGAATAATTACAAAGGCATTTCCTTTTAAAACATCTTCCTTATATCTAACATAAGCATAATACCTCGTTCTATGCCGCGTTCGTCGGATGATCGATATTATGCGGAAAGAGAAAAAAGAAGACAGTAGGTATAATGGCCATAACGACGGACCTCCTCGAAACCGATATAGTACTGTTTTATTCAGCCACCTCCGAATGGTGGTACGAGGCTAGGGAATATATCCCTTCAAAGGGTCCAAGCGTAAGCAGGTTCGGCAAGACTATATAATCGATTGCGTTAGGGGTGGTTGGTCAAAGGGATGTCGGACGGTGTAAGCGGATGGTGGATCAACGTTGAATTTGTGCTCTAACGAGGGAATATTCCTTCGTAGAAAAGATTTCGTCGCAGAATCTTTTTCGAGTCCATATTTTTCCCCTCCGAAGAATTAAATGCAGTCGAGAAAGAAAAATAAGGTTCAATAATTTCGTTGACCGTGTTCTTGGTTATCGAACTAATGTTAATTTTGATTGCATTTAGTATCAAAAATTATATATGTACCTTAATATGTGTCGCAATACGGTGAATGGGATTGGGAACGATAAGGAAAGGAGAGGTGTGTTAATCGATGTCGAAGAAGAAGAGGAAGGAAAAGGAGATACGGAAGATGAAGAAGTGCGAGGTAAGGCTAGTGATTATGAATCCATCATCGTTTACGATTCATTCGACGATAGATATTATCTCGACGATGATCATTCCACAAACAAATTTAATTCTAATAAAAACGATGTTGGTCTCTGGCCTATCATTGATTTTGCAAATCTTTACTTGATTTCGAAAATTTTTAACACGGTGTATCGTAAGAACGAAGTTGAATGAATCATCGAGAACTATTGGGAATAATAATAATAATATGCAAATAACAGTAATAAATATGGAGGATAGAAAGGAAGTGATAAAGGTTTAATAATGGGCTGAAGAATGAGCTCGGAAAAAGTCGAAACGAAACTAATGTAGGTTTACCTTTCAAAATGATTAAATCTTTAAGGACGACCAAAGGATTTACCGATTTTCCATATAACAATGAATGCTTTGAAATCGCACGAGAAATGTTAATTCCACGTTTACGTCACCTTGTCATCCTGATTTCATCAAATTAAATTAAGTAATCATTCAATCAAATAAAAAATAGAAGAAATGTTGAATTCATTTTCAAAATTGTATGTCATAATATTCGCATTGTGTACCTGAAAATTATTCATAATATTTAATTTACGTTTGAAAGTAACGGAATTTCAACTAATTATTTGCTGCATAGCGCGAAATCTCTCGTTAGCACGTTCTGGTAGGCATTTAATGAAAATGGATGTGCTTATTACGAGTTTCCCTACGTATCGTCATCCATCTTCGTATTATACGATACGTTCTTATTTCCCTCCATCTGTGAGTGGTTTTGGCTTCGTGGGTCAGTTCGTGTGCACAGGAATTAGTGTGCAGTCCACTGTGGATGCGAGCGTACATCTCCTATCTGATTTTGAAAACATGAAAAGTATTTTTTCATTTGTTCTTCCCTTATCGAACCGTACGGACAATTGGATAATATGATTAGCTGTATAACTCAATTATCTCTTCAAATCCATCATTTCATTACCTTCTATCGAACTCAGTGCATTCGTCAGGGTCAGTGCTTTCTAGACACCCAGTCCTATAAGACATAATTATTAACAGAGTGAGATGAAACTATTTTCGCTACTCCTTCGTAAGTTTATTGCATTTTGTTTAAAACTAGATTAGCGATAAATTTATATATTTTTTCTCATATGTACTACGTGCATGGAATCTTCTTTACTCTTATAACTATACCGGTTCGGTTGCCAATACGTATCCCTCAATGAGAAATCGTTTCTCCTTTCGTCTC